>NW_028301608.1:4242424-4545454 GCF_987345545.1 Pholcus phalangioides | reverse complement strand
AAATTACTGGGATGTCCCGTAAAATTACAGGTGATCTGGTCTCCCCAGACATACAAATTTTTTATCTCGCAAACGGTGCAGTTATCGCATATCTATCTCGCGGACTGAAAAAGCTATGTACTCCCGATGCACGGTATATCATATAGTACGATTTATCATGTTAACCAACGACACAACGGTTGGGTATTATGCATAATCATCGGCAAAAGTAATAAATAACTTTTTTTAGTATTTATTAAATTTACCAACGACGCTTGAGTACTATGCATAATCACCATCAAAAATGATCAATTTCACTAAAACGCTCGGGGTGATAGTGCATAAGAACTGATTATTATGTATAATAACTGTATTTATCACATTTACCGTAACATAGCGATATAGTAATTGGCTACTGTCTGGGAGATATTTTCGATCCGCAATTATATCAACCACAATTGTTTTCTTTGGAAATATGTGAAATGAAGTGTTTTGACAATAGACTTGTCGCACGATTGACTTCTTCAATTAGCCGTCATTCCCATTATTTCAACGTGAAAGCTGAGCCTCGACAGAAAAAACAACAGAAAGTACACAATATTTTTTTCCTTAATATCCATAATATGTTTACCGAACTTATTTCGTGTTCGTTTTACCCACTTTCAAAAATTCATGATGCAATTATGGTTATCTTTTCTTGGGAAAAAAAATTCTACCTACTTATTAACCCTCTTTGGTCCCGTATTTATTAGAATGTAATAACAAGTACATGGTCAAAAGACCCATTACACTAATTTCTTTTCTCAATTTTTTTTTTGTTTTTTTTTAGTATTTTAGAAATTACATCCTTTAGTGCCATTTCAGCACAAGATACAGCTGTAAAAGTGCAATACTTTTTCATCTAGAGAAAGTCCATTCCTTGTCGATGTAATTTTTTTTTAGAGCTACTGAAATTTCACGTGCTCGGAGACTGATAAAATCGCACAAAATTGACGGGATTAGACGTAAAGTTCACCACAAAACCTATTCAACATCATCTCTAAGCAAAATTATTTTTACTTTTTATCGTTTTCAGACCCGAACATTCGTTTTTTTTTTGGAGTTTTCAAAATTTTTCCACATGTTTGACATTAAAAACATAAATGTCAGACAATCTTTGTTTTTTTTTCCATATTTACCGATTTTTTGTGAAAAAATAGTTCACTTAGTTCAAGTTTTTTCAGCGAAAATGATGAATGCGAGCCGGTCTACCTTTGGAAAAAAGTCTCTACACAGAGAGCAAGTAGGCAGGCAGACAGGCAGACCAACAACACGATACTGGCGTAACATGAAATTTCAGGCATTTCCATCTTTACTGAAAAAGATTTGAGACAGGTGGCAGCATGAACACGAAACAAGAGCAACTCGACGACATAAATACATTAAGGCCACATATGCACTCAGAACACACATTTCGGCATGTGCCCATTCGTTAGAAATTCCGCAGAGGAATCTGTACGGGATGTATGTACGGCTGTAGTTGGTTTTCTGTGGTCCCCAACTTAAAACGCGAATGCGAACTTATCTCCTCGTTGAAAAACCTTGCCACAGAGAGCAGCAGGCCTAAAACAGTGAAATCTTCAATCATCACACTTCACTCACAGTTAGAAAAATCGATGGCAGCACTCCAAATAACAAGCATAACACCGAGACAAACTTTAAGTTAGATTCACAACACGGATACGCATGTTCCACCACGTACCAATTCGTTAGAAGTTCCGGAGAGGAATATGGGCGACGTGCACGTGTGATTTAGAAGTGGTTAAGTAGTAGTAGCCAATATGATGCAGGGTATATTCATCTTCACACATACAATTTTTTCCAGAATTTATGGGCATTTTTTTTCTCCTCCACCTCGTGGGGCATTTTTCCTGTTGCGGTCTTGTATTTGTATATATATTTATCTCTAAATCGTGTACAATAAATCACACTAGTTCTTAGAGGCACTTTCTCCTGGAAGTGATGCCAAAAAATCCCTGAAAGTTCAGCTTTAAGTGCGACCCTCTGATGTAAAGTTCATATTCACCACATTTCTAACTCAAAACAATATTTCAAGTCAAAGTTTAATCTCCTCACGTCAAAAGAAATAAATTCTAAAGTGAGGAAAAACCACCCCACACATTTGTGGCACCAAGATCTGAAACACCAAAATCAAGGCAAAAATGTATGTCTACTCTAATTGGTTAAATTGCTGTGTTAAGATGCATTGTTATGTTTTGTGTTATGTTTGATGCATTTGTGTTTCAATAACAATTGAAACACATTTAAATGGATTGTTACCAGCACCAATTTACATCCGTATTTGTAAAAAAAAAATTCAATACGTTTTTGTGGAGAATTTTAACTGTTGTTATTGATTCATACCATAAATTACTTCGTGAATTTCTAAATATCTCATTTTATTTTACTTTTAGCACGAAGCAAACCGTTCATGTTACGCGTTAAAAGTAACAACGACGCTTCACTCAACGCCAATTATTCGCAATTCGGCTTCTCTCTGCGCTACACTCAATTGCCTTGCATGATTTGAGGAGGAATTTACCAATCAAGTGCTGCCTACACAAAATAAGAATATCATCCCTTCGCTCCCTTCTCTCCTCAGGTAAATTATTTATCTCAATTTATGCAAATTTGAGTTATATACGTGCAATTTTAGTCATCTACGTCAAACCATTTTGTTTAACTAAAAACGAAGAAGCTCGTCGTTTTTTGATCCTTACAGAGTAGAAGCAGACCAACTTCAAGTAAAAAATTGGTACACGCATCTATTGCAAATTAATTTACATAAAAGTTTCCATAGAAATTAAATTGGTGGAAAATGTTCAGTTACATTTACCATGGAAATATTTTCCGTGGGTGTTTCAATGGAAACGATGATAAACTAAAGATTGATATTTAATGAAAATTATTATTAAATTATTAAAAATAATCGCAAAAGTTTATAAAAATAACACTATAGAAATGTAAAATTAAATTAAAACTTCCAAGAAAAACTTTTTCTCAGTATGAAATACGAAATGAAAATTTGTATAAATACACAATTTTTAAAGAAGTCAGAAATTTATTTTTAATTTTTAAATAGGACTTTTGTGTAACAAATTTTGGAAAAATTAAATTTTAGGTAAGTTTTTAAAAATAACTTTTGTTTTATTTAGGCGAAAATTTTCGTACTTTAAATTTTTTCTAAGAAATTTTAAGAACAAGGAAAATTCTAAAAATGCTTGAAAAACAATTTTCGAAAATGTTCAAAAAACCACCTTTGAAGATGCTTGAAAAACACAAAATGTTTGAGAAAAATATAGTTTCCAAAATTCCTAGAAGGGAATTTTTTTTTAATTTTTAAAACCAAATTTCTAATAATAGAGAATTTTAAATATACTTTTTTTAAAACTGAAATAAATTTAAAGTTGTGACGATCAGTGAGGTGTGTACGGAGCGGCGAACATGGAAAAAATTCGTTTATTCTCCGTTAATACAGAACAACTGCAATACGTCAACATGCGAAACTGACAACCCTTCGCCATGAAGGTTCAAATCGAATTCCTCTCGAGAATGTCTTCGTCTCTCGATACAAATTAAATCTCACGTGTCTCGTGAATAAAAGTATTACTGTGCGTCCTTGTCAACAGATTGCCTGTTACAAAGTAAAATTCAAAGAAATTAAATTTTGAGATATAATCTCCAACAACAATCGAATTATATCTAATATTAAAAAAAATTAAGACTAAAAATTACAATGCATATTAATCTTTTTTAATAAAATGACATTTTTTATTGAAACTTGAAAATTTTTAGTATGTTATTTTTTATTTTTTGATCAACGGCGGAAACTTACGAATACAAATTTTAAGCGTAACACGGGCAAACTGCTTGACAAGAATAAAACAAGGAAAGAGAGAAATGAAGAAAAGAGTTTTTACAGGGGAAATCATTCTTAATAAATATTGATATTTATAAAACTTAAGCACACGGCAATCCAAAATTAATAAACAAAAACGGAGAAATCTTCAAAGAAAGATGGTCTACAAAACATATGTATGATTAGAAAATATATTCGACAAAAATATTTTCAATCCGTCTGCATATTTTCAGTTAATATCTAAATACAGGGCTTGATCCAGGAGCCGGGTCGCCATGGCGAATAAAAATTTGGTATTGGCGCCTATGTAAATATACATATACAGGGTGTCCTGTAAGTCCTGATTCGGCCTTTATCTCATCAACCGTTCATTGTACGGGTGTGGTTGGAATTTAAAAAATGCTCAAAATGCAACTGTGTTAAATAAAATAAAAAATCTAAATGTTTATATGCCCCCCTTCCTCTAACTTCCAACCAGAAAGTTTTTGCCCTATCTCTTTTGTGAGCAAAAAAAAAAAATCCATATTCCTAACTGCAATATTCACTGAAATGTTTGAAAGGGCAGGACAGGACGGCATAAACTAACAAGAAACGTTTTATTTTCCTCATTTATGCAGTTCATTCACAACGTTTCTCCGATTTTTGAATTCAAATATCTCATTGAATAATGCACTCAGGAACATTGATTTTTTTTTTCGGGCTCAGAAGAGACAAGACAACAGCTTTTCAACTGAAAGTTAGAAGACAGGAAGGAACGTATAAAAACTTTTTATTTTGTGACAATCTGTATATTTCAACTCTGAAAACACTTATTTTGAGAGCATTTTCTAAACTGAAACCACACCTCTACGACGAACGGTTGACGAGATAAAAGCTGGATTAAGACTTACAGGGCACCCTGTATAAAAATTTCTTTGTGTATTAACTAAATTGGAGTCTGAGAACACGCATCATGAAATGTTTCGAATTTATATCATTACATCTTCTAACCTGAAAGAGGGAGTCAATAGGACCTGGGAAAGTAAAAAAGAAACATTATTTTGGACATTATTTTCTCGGGTAAAAATGTTTTTTGGCTCCTAAAAAAGTTGTTCTGGCAACTGCATTTTTGTGTGATTTGTCAAGCCCTGCATAAATATCAATGTTGATATATTTTTTCTGTTTTTACGCGCAGGTTTTTTTGTCTGTTCTTTGACGGTCATCATATCATGTTCTACTGCGAAGCTGGTCTTATTTATATGCGATGACTTAATCAAAGAGAAGGAAGCGAACTCTATTTATTATATTTCTTTATTGTTGCATTTATTTAAATCATCCATTTTTTTTCTCTCTCTCTTTCTTTCAAAGACCAAACAATGGACAATCATTTTAATTTTCTGTCGATTGTTTCCTCGGTTATTGTTTGATTTTCCAAAGTAATGAGATTTATTTTCATAGCAAATACATCTATTGACCATCAACTTTCATTAAGTAATTTTTCCTGATGCTTTATTTATGTTTCCATTCCTCGCCTAATGAATGCTTGATTTTTATTTTATTTTATCTTACCGAGAAATAACTTTTCCTCGCAAACAAAAATTACCATAAAATTTCAATGAAAAAATGCCAATGTTAGGAGAAATTTTGTAAATTTTTATTTTGGAATGTCGTTTCTCACAGTCATAGACTCTACATACGAAGTCTGCGTATTCCTTTGAGTTGAGTTTTAGTTAATTGAATATATACTTTAATTAATTTTTATATTGAAAAATTAAATAATTATTAATTGGTATAATTAAATTAAAAGTTATTATTTATGAATCGTATTAGAATGATTAAATTTTTTTAATAGTTTAAGTAAAATTGTGATTTTTTTGATCGGGAATATTTTTTAAATTTTTCGAATAACTTAATTAATTTACAGTGTGAATATTTAAAAACTATTTTAATTTATTTCGATATTTTTTTTCTGTTTTTTGTTCGTTATGAGGAATGTTTTTTTTTAGAAAAAAAAAATGTTCATGTGGGAAAAATAACAAATTGACGTACAAATTCAATAAAACATTTACAGATTTTTAAATTTTCATTATTTTTTGTTCAAAAAGAAATTTCTGTACGCGATAAAAAGCATCTGTAATTGTATCAAAGGATCATTGTGTTGTTTGTTGTTTGTTAACTTATCGTCAAGTGTGCGTATTAAAAATGTATATTTAAACATGAATATGTGTGTGTTTATTGGTTTACTTGATCCCCGACATTTCGCACCCGACGTTTCGTCCCGGACATTTTACCCCTGACTGTTTACCCTGGACACTTCACGTCTGACTTTTCGCGCCGGGCATTTCGCCCGTCACTTTTCGTACCTAACATTGCGCCTCTGAGTTTCCACCCCTGAAATTTCACCCTGGACATTTCGCCTCTCACTTTTCGCCCCAGACATTTCGCCCCGACACTTCACCATGGATGTTTCGCCCCCCTGACTGTCATTAGCACGGTTTCTGACTCGCTCAATCGCTCACTCACTCGGTCATTCACCCAAACAGTCACTCACTTGGTCACTCATACGGTCACTACTAACTCATTCATGTAGTCATTCACTCAATCTCCCACTCACTCGGTCGGGGCTGAATGTCAGTGGCAAAACGTTGGGGGCCAAAAGTTAGGTCAGAAAAATAGGGGGACGAAATATCCCGGGGAAAAACGTCGGAGGTGAATTTTCCGAATCCCGTGTTTATCAACATGGTGTCAATGACGAAAATTCACCAAAAAGAAAAAGTTATTTCGAAAAAAAAAGAATACACGTACACAACAAGGCATTGGAATTAATCTGAATTTATTAATTCCCATTTAAGATAATGAAACCAAAATTGTTGTACAATTCAGAGAAACATTCTAAAATATACATACAATACATATAAAACACACATAAAAAATAAAGTATTTCGTTAAAAAAGAAAATGATAAAAGAAAAAGTTCTAAAAAAACCCATTTATCTGCTCGTAATGATCACACCAAATACTGATCATTTCATGAATTTCTTCGAATCCAAAATATCATGATGACATCTTTCGATTCATATCTTCATTCTTCTTCTTTTTTTAAAAAAAAAGAAAACACGAGGAAAAACTGCAAAATACCAAAAAAAGTGAAGAAATATATTAAATTTCGACAAAATCAATGCATGAGGAATTTCTCAAGGCTTTCCTCTCTTTGATCAAACATTACTATCGGTTTTAAAAACTTTGCGATTGTTTCTTTTTCTTAAATTATGAACTGTAACTGTTAACAAAATTTAAAATCTTTCTTATCGAAAGTAAGTGAAAGACCAGGAAAATATCACATAATCATGGGACATTTACATACAAATTTTGAATCTATTGAGGAAATCAATCGAAACCTCGCTTTAAAATAAGGTAAAAATTCTAAAAAGGACTCTTGTTAGGTTTATCATGATCGATGGTACAGTAATAAATTTGTGTCATGTAGAAATTGATCTTAAAATGATACTGTTTTAAATATAGATGTTTAAATCTGTGGTCAGATGGCAAAATGTCACGAGTCACTTTTCGGAAAAAAAATTTATTTGTTCGCATTCTGGAGTCTCGTTCGTCAAAATTTTAAGTGACAAAATTTCGTCCATCTCTTTCGGTTTATGAGGAACGAACGGAGGAAATTTGAAATAAGTCAGAAAGCCGCAGTATCACATTTTTACAAAATATTGTTTATAAATTTGCCCAAGAGAAATTTTGAAAAAAGTGACTTATTACCAGAGCCCGGATTATATGCACTAAAAAAGTGGCAAAATATGCTCTAAAATTATGCAAATATGCACTTAAAAATGCAAATATGCACTTAAAAATGCAAAAATGGGCACTTAAAATACCAAAATATGCACTTAAAATACCAAAATATGCACTTAAAATACCAAAATATGCACTTAAAATACCAAAATATGCACTTAAAATACCAAAATATGCACTTAAAATACCAAAATATGCACTGAAAATCCCAAAATATGCATTAAACACCCCAGAATATTCATTAGAAATCTTGAAAAACTCGAAAATTCCGAAATATGTATAAAAAATGAGAAAATATGAATTGAAAAAAATCACCATGCAAAAAAAAAAAAAGCTGATGTGTTTTTAAAATGCATCTTTTCTATTTCTTAGTGTATCGTATTCATTTACTAAAAAATATCCCCTCATATATATACCGCATATGCAAATATCTTCTACATATTTCTATTCAGACATTTAATTTTCAGTTTGTTGTAGCTACTCAATAACGAAAATAGCAGTAACAAAAGAATTTCGACACTATTTTAAAAAAAAAGTTTAACCTAGAAATAGCCTTACAATAAAACGGTTAATATTCGTAAAATACTTTACAAATATGTATTGATTCGCTAAATTTTTAACAGCGGGAAAAAAACCGATGTTATGAAGATATTATGAACAATATTTGTTTGAAAAATTTAAAAAAAATATTGAGTGAGCTTAAATATACTTAAATGGACTTCGTCCATGGGGGAATATAGTAGATGCAAGTGAATTTATTTTGCTGCATGTAGTGGAAAATAAATGTAGGCCATAAGATGGAATTTTCGTAAGTGGAATGAACAAAGAGCACTGTATTATGCATTTAAATTGCGTGTCTTTTTACACATTTTTATTGCAATATTGTAACAGAACGAAAGAGAATTCGTCCTTAATTTCATCAATACAACACGTAATTTTACAGAGAAGATAAACTTCGGGATTTTTTTAAAACTAAGAGGTCGATACGACGACCTCTTAGTATGATCCGTTTTCCGTAGAACGAAGGGGGTCGTTATAACGACGTCGACTGTACAAAAAAAACCTGTTAAAATCAATCATTGTTAGTCTACTCTTAGCCCGTTTGCTCTATAACAGCGTTTCTCAACCTATGGTGCGCGGGCCAGAGGTGGTCCGTGACGATGGAAGAAAAGTCATACATCAGGGGGTGTGCAACCTCCGCCCCCGGAGGTCAAATGCGGCCCGCTAAGATGTTTGAGGCTAGTAAACTTTCCAATTGCAGCTAAAAAAATTGTGAAAGGGAAGTAAACTTCCCAATTACCGTCGAAAAATTGTCAACGGCAAGTAAATTTGCCAATTACAGCCGAAGAAAATTTCCAAAGGCGTTAATTTATGTCATGAAAATAGTCTTATTCTTGATTCAAAAATCCAAGTAAGCCTTTTTGAAAATGAGGGAAAAACTTGGACATTTTGTGAAAACGTTGGAACTACCAGAATATGTGGCCATAATTTCCTGACCCGCGAGGGGCAGAATTATCTCATATCTGGCCCACGGACATAAAAGGTTGATTACCCCGGGTCAAAAGTAAATGAAAGACCAGGAAAAAAATATAATCAGGGGAGATTAAGATAAATTTTGAATCTACTGTGGGAATTAATCGAAAATTTAGTTAGACCGTTAGGCTGAAATTTAGGGCAAGGGTGCTCAACCTATGCCCCCCCCGGCCAAATGTGGCCCTCTGAGTCATCTTATGTGGCTCGCGACAACTAAGCAAACCACTCAAGTGGCCCACGAAAGATTTTCAGATCATTCAAGTGGCCCGTGGCGCATTTGTACTTCAGTGGTTCGTGGCATGTTTCCAGTTGAGAGGCCAACGACTAGTATCCAGATCACTTAAACGGCGATCCCCAAGTACATTTCCGAATTACTCGAGCGACCAGCGGTGAGACTGCGGTTCATTCAAGTGTCACGGTTCGTTTGGAGATTACTTAAGTGGCCCGCAGCATTTTTTATACATCACATTTTTAGATAAGTAAAATGTCTTTTGTCACATTTTCAGATCACTTAAATGCACTGCTGTATGCACCACCTCCCGAGTGGCGTGATGGTAAGATGCTCGTCTGCCACCGTGAAATTTGCCGTCACGATCCTAGGTACAAACCCGGGATGAATATAGATTTTGTATTTTCCCAAACGAGCTTGAGGCGACCACCAGTAGATGGCGCCTTCATTCTCAACCCAACTCATTAATGGCAGTAAATTTCAATATAACGATGTGGCCAGAGTTGACGTTTGGTGAAGGAGATCACTTAGATTGTTCCAGGTAACTCGAATGGTCCGCGACACATTTGCAGTTCACTTAAGCGCCACGTGGCATATTGATAGGTCACTTAAGTGGCTCTTGGCACATTCCGAGATCATTTAAGTGATTCGAAGTGCATTTCCAGATCACCTAAATTGCCCGCGGCACATTTCTAGATAACTCACTTGGTGCGTGACACGCTATCAGATCACCCGAGAGTGTCTCGCAACACATTTTTAGATAACTCAACTGGCCCGTGGCTCATTTCAAAACCGGTGAAGTGGCTCGTATTCTCTAAGAGATTGAGCACCCTTGTCGTAGAGAGTATGGGCCACTTTATATTGGTGTGGAAATGTACCACCGGCCATTTGAGTGGTTTGCTTGACTGTCGCGGGCCACATAAGATGATTCCAAGGACCACAATTGTCCCGCGGGCCATGGGTGGAGCATGTATGGCTTAGGGATTGAAAGTAATAAAAAAAAAGAATTAGGAGACCAACTTTTTTCAAGAAGAGAAGAGCACTTCTGCAAGACTCTTGTCCTCCATTTCTACGGGTTCTGCGCATTTTCCCTCGAACAGTAACGGCTTCTTCTGTTCTTTGATCCATTGAATGCGCCCGTCACAAACGATGGAATTCTCTGAAATAAATCATTTTGATTTGAATATTATTGAATTACGCAAATCATTCAATTTACAAGCGACGCGTCGCTCGTTTTTACGAACCCGAACGGACTTGACAATTAGTTCATAAACGGGACGATGAACAAAAAAAAGGCAGGAAATAAAGAATGAGTCGGTCACTCACTCACGATTATTTGACGATTTCCCAAAAAAAAAATCACTTATATTTGTTTGCTTCATCTTAACATTTGGTGGTGATTTCAGTAATCAATGATTTTATCTCTTCTTTCCACATTCCCTTTCTTTCTTTCTTTCAAACCGATTACAACTAATGTCTATGTCGCCATGGGCAATTTACTGCTACTAAACCATTACACATGCAACTCGTCCATACTCTTCTACAGAATTACTAACGGATTGGTACACGTTCTGGTGTGCTTGTACGTGTTGTGAAACTGCACAATGCGAGTCCGCCACTATGATCGCTCGACAACCACAGCGGCTTTTTCTATTCACTGGAGACAGTTGTATCCACAACTGCACTTTCTCCGCATAGTATCGGGGGGGGGGGTGCAGAGAAGAGCCACCCGCGTGCTCTTGATGGGACACAAGAAGCTTAAGCGATGAAGAGAGACTTGGGTTTTGTGAAAATGCTTACATTGGTAGAGGGCAGGTATCGGGAAGATATTATCAAAGTGTTTAACGTTTTCAACGGAGTTAGTAATACATCGTCAATCAACTGCTCCGACAAGGGAACGCTAATATCATTTGGTGTTGGTTGTGGTGATCGGCTGAAGTTGGTTTTCTGTGGTTCCCAACTCCCAAATGCGGGCCGATCTTCCCGCTAAAAATTCTCGGCACAGAGAACAATATTCCTAAACGGTAAAATTTTCAATCATTACACTTCACTCATAGTTAGATAAGTTGATGTAGATGGCAGCAATACACACAACACAATTATCACGCAGAAACAAACTCTACGTCAGGTTCACAACCCGGACACGCCCATTCCAACATGTACCAGCTCGTTAGAAGTTCCGCTGAGGTGGACAAAGTGCATGTAGGATTTAGTAGTATCAATTGGTAAGAGACAATTCTAGGTTGTGGTGTCTCTGGGAGTTTTTCTCCCACAGGGTTGTGAATAAATGGAATAGCTTACCTCCGGGGGTCGTGAATTCTAACACAATCGATACGTTTGAAAAGGAACACGATAAACATATAGGGATAAACAGAGAAGCTACCCATCCTTAGAATAAGCCAACCATAACTTTTTTTATGGGCAGTGCATTTATATTAGCATAGTTATTGATCATTATTGCTCTTATTGGATTGCTGTATTTTTATATACAGTCGAATCCCGTTTTAACGAATAACCTTATAGCGAAAATTTCGTTTCAACGAAAACTTTTCTAATCCCCCAGATAAATTTACATAGGGAAAATGCAAAAACCTGGAATTCCTTTATAGCACAATTTCTTTATAACGATGTGATTTCACCTGTCTCTTGGAGTTCGTTATAACGGGATTCGATTGCACTTTGAATATATATTCAACATCCATATTTTTATGGCCATCTTTTTCCAGCATCCTCGTTGGAAATTTTATCTGTTGCGGCCGTTGCATCTGTATTTGTAAAATCAGGATATTCATATACAGCAGTGTGTCCCAAAGTGGATAATATCGCCCCCTGGTGGGTGATGGGATGGTCCGGGGGCGATAGAAGCTACGGATTTAACATAGGATCCTATGGGTTCACTTGAGTTTGGGGAAAATGAGAGAAAAAGAATACTGATGGAGGGAGCGATGGAACAAGAAGTTTGGGGAACTATGATATATAGATTCATACCTCAGCTAACGAACGCCTCACCTCACGAATTTTTCGGCTAACGTAGATTTTTTTTCGTGATATTTTGCCTTTGCAAACGAATGCGGATTCTGCTAACGAACATTTTCGTTGATACGGATGAACATGCTAACCTAAACAGTCACGTTGCGAGCTGAATTTTCACACCAATCATCACACACACATCAGCATTACTGTCACTCGAGCCCGATTAACTGATGTCCACGTTGGAATCTTTCTCCACTTATGTACATCCACTTATCTTTCTGAAAGTTTTTGAACCATTTCATTTCATGTGGATTTTGAACCATATCAATAAACTAATAGATTAATGATAGATGCAAAATGAATTTTAAAAAAAAAGGAACCTATGTTTTCAGAGCATGCTCTCTTTCAGTGCAAGACTTTTGCCATCAAACCGAACAGTCTAAAACTGTAGATCATAGTTTCCCAAACGATTTGTTCCATCTACTTCTTCAGAAATATTTTTCGCTCATCGCCCCCAACTGAAGAGAACTCATAGAATCCTATGTTATACCCGTATCTTCTATCACCCCCACCCCCTCCGGGACCATTCCATCGCTCACCAGAGAGCGATATTGCCCTTTGGGAAACACTGGACTAGACTTTCTAGGAGTTTATCTTTTCCATCTCCATGTTTTCGGCACAGAAATGAATTGCCCAAATCACAAATTGATGGAGACACCTTCGAACTCGACTGGAATTTGTTAGCACCTAGTGTGCCAACAACCTGATGTTGGTTGTAGAAACCTTTTTGGGGAATTTGCCTGTTGTGGCCTTTGGATTTGTTTTGTATCTCATCTTCTTATAAATTCTAATTTATCCAATTTTAGAGCTGTCCATTTTAGCCTTCGTTCAGTTTGAGTCTTTCTTATAGCGCCCCCCCCCCCTGGTGCTTTTAAAAAAAACTTATCCTCAAATTTTGGGCTATATTTGGACCGAATCAAACGATTTTCCATAGAAACGTATAGGAAATCGCGTTTCAGTTAACGAAGATGATTCGTTCCGGAATCACGTTTGTCAGCCTACGTATCATTGTACTATTTCAAATTTTTTTGTCATTCAATATTCCATTTCTGTACTTACCCATCAGGTATACAGATCGTAATTGGTTCCACACGCCTTGCCACGTTTCAGCCGCGATGGTCGTCAGTTCGTTTCCCGAAAGAATTACTTCTTCCAAACTCGGCATTCGGTCGAAAATATCACTCGGGATATCCGTCAAAGTGTTGTGGCTGCATCGAAGAAAGAAAAACATTCAATGTTATGCAAAACTAATTTTAAAAAATTATGCTATCAATAGCTTACAGCCGGGTGCACAATCTACGGTCCACCAAGTGGTTCCACATGGCCCCGCGGAATTTGTTCCGATAGAAAAGTATCAATATACACAGCACGATAAGACCTAGGCTGACCATATTTCCTTCATAAGAATGCTCGAAATCGGGATATATACGGGAGATCACCAATTACCGCAAAAAAATTGTCAGATGCAAGTACAAATTTGCCAATAACTACCAAAGAAAATTGTCAACGTCAAAGTGAAGTTGTTAGTTACAGCCGAAAAAATTGTCAAAGTTGAATAAAGTTCTCAATTACATTCAAAAAAAATTGTCAGAGGCAAGTGAAATGGCCACCTTTCGCTAAAATAGCTGAAAAATTCACAATCGCACAAAATGATGGATACTGTAAGTCTCTAGAACTTAACAGCATTATGGCGAAGTGATGTACTGCTCCTCCTCCCTTATTGCAAGTACCAGAAGGCTAGGGGTCTTCCAATTTGCATACAATATTTTTGGAAATCATAAATCATTTCCCAATTTCATATTTTTATAACCTATATGTAATCCTCATTCGAACCACTCCTCCCAACTTGTCATCGAACGTCGGCAAATTCTAAAAAGCCCCGCCCCATGGGTGATTATGTAATACTCTCCTGCCCCCACTCCGTGGGAGCTTCTTTGAGGTTCCACACGATCAAATGCCACGGAACCTTCAAAAATCCCGGAACCCGGAGAGTTTTCAGAGAAGAAAACGTTCTTGTTATTGATACTTTAAAGCTGTTATTTGTTTCGAGTTTTAAAACGGGGTGGTGTCGTTAAAAAAAACCCCCCAAACCACTTGCAGGAGTAATCTAGAGAGTGTAGAAGCACGTGAATGACCAAAAAAAAAAAAAAAAAACAGCGAACTATAGAGGGTGTGCAAGCATGTGAACAACCGAAAGAGTTACTTAGAAACAGAAGCATATTCACGGAGTGGGAGGGAGGGGGATAAGCAGCAATAGTCCAGGGCGAATAATTTGGATGAATGAGAAGTCAAGAAAACTAGAGTACCATGGGGAAAGGCGGCAAAATTTTTATAGCCCATAGGCGCACAAAACTATAAATCCGCCTCCTGAAGGGGGAGGGGTCTGGACAACGCCCTCATTGGAGAGCCCAAAATTTATGTAGTTCTTGTCAGATTCTCGAATTTCTGCATGGAAAAAATGAGACATTTGTGCAAGCGGCACCTGTGATTTATCATATAGCACCTGATCCAATTATCGTGGAATGCCCCTATACAACCGGGCCTTACATGGTGGGCCAGTGCGTTAAGACGGCCCTGGGGTTGTTTATAAAAGAACCGGACAATATATATATATTAGCTTCTTTCTTCAATTCTCAGAAACAAGCAAAATGGTTGAAACACCACTCAATGCCTGATATTAAATAATTATCGTCCATTGAAAAGGACCGTTATAAACATATATACATATTAAAAGAGGTTCTGTATTGGTTGGAAAATAATTGCTGTTCATTATTGGTGTGTAGTGGTGCCATCTGTTGCAAACATGCGTAAGGAACATAGCCAAAGATGCGCGTGGGTGCGTCCTCGTGCCAAAGTTTATAAATTTATTTTTACTTCAGCGCTTTCTCCCGTATATTGAGTTCGTAAATAATAAATAATATTGTCACACATACACATTGTAACTCCTGCAATCATCTATGAAGTATCAAAAAAACTGAACATTAGCCTGCTTAAAAATTCCCACTGAGCTGAATAAAAACTTTTACATCGGTGTGTGTGGTACGGAAAAGATTTTTTTTTTTTGTCCAGAGAGAGAGATACTCTCTTCTCTTTCTCCTGCACAGACCTATTTCTCTGAAGAACATTATCTGTAAAAATCATCACTGAACTAGAACTCCTACTGCCACCTATCAAATAAAATACACAACTTCTTCGCTTGAAATTGTTGATCAGTTTTCAATCAAAATATCGCATAAAAAATTAATATATAATGTTAACAAATGTTTTTTTAACAATAATATAAATTGAATTATCAAGTTTGCTGCAAACAATTAACAGTTGTTGTTTGGGTGAGATACAATAATATTAGTAAAACCGGCAAAAAAAAAATTAATAGTAAAATTGATAATTTCATTCATGCTATATCGCAAAAAAGTGTTTATTATTATCACACCGTGTTCTTTTTTTCCCGCGCCACATTCATTGAAAACTGGTCATCAATTTCAATCGGGGAATTGAAACAGTTGTGTATTTGGTTCGGTAGGTGGCAGTAGGAGTTCTAGTTCAACGATGTCTTATGTGCAATATACTTACATTTAATACTGTACTCTCTATATATATAGATATTCCCAATATTTATTTTTTTATTTCCAGTGTTTTAAAAACTAACTATTCTAGCAGTTGCTCTGATTAGTCTAAATTAAAAATTACCAGTATAAATCAAAGTGCACACCAGTATATTTTAACGCAATAAGTTAAGTAATAAAAGCTCTAAAAAAAGGAAAAAAAACCAATTTTTTCTTTTGCAATTTATCAATACCATTAATATCATAATTTTAATTCATATTTTAATAAATGTTATATTACTTTAAATTTATACGGTTTTCACTATACTGCACATGAAAACTGACGGCCCTTCGCTTAAGTCGTCACTCCGCTTAAGCCGTCATAATTTTTCTATTAACATGAGGTGACGATTTATCGAGGTTTTACTGTAATTATAACTCGCCTTATTTTACCAGTATTCGGGCTTTTACCGTAACAAAAAAAAAAACCTTGTTTGCGCTAGTGACAGGAAAAATTAAAAAAGAAAATGAGCAATTAATTGGGCGTTGCAGCCCAGGTCGATAAGATACTCGCCTAAAGTACCAAAGGATGTTTAGAATTGTCGCGAGTTCGATACCCGGTTCGTCCTTGTCAGAAAACTTCCCTGACACAGAGGTACAACAGAAACGGCGACATATGACCGCAGAAAAAATTGCTACCGCAGGGAGCCCCCATCTGGGGTTTAGCGCACCAACATCTCGATGAGTATAATAAACAAGCCTTTGCCGTTCGGAATCGGCATACAATAAATTGTATGTCCCGGTCTAATTCCCCCCTCGTGTGCAGAAAATGACCGTGGTGCGACAAAAATTATCAATGAGCTCGTAAACTCTGCATTTTTTTATAGGACTCTGATTTACATATGTTCAATGATTTGCTTCAGTGGAGCACCTTCTACCGACAGAAATTTGGACTAATTTTTTTTTCCGTGCCAAATGAAATCCCCCCCCCCACCCTAGTGAGAATAACTTTTTTGCAAACTGCATTTAAAGTACCAATTCTTTAAATTTTTTATGAATTTTTAAACTATTTACGAATTTATGGGACACACTGTACATTGACAGTACGCGAAATTCGGTTTCAAAATGAAATTAAGAATTTTTTTTCGTGAAGGGAATGTTACATGAATGTAATATGAAACCTGTTGCAAAAATTTCAAATAAGATCTGAAAATTTAGCTCTGATATATCATGTAATCACGTATGAGTGAGTCATTAATATTTTACGAGATCGGAAATTGAATCTCATTTATTGGAAATTCTTCAATTGCTTCAAAATAAATAACTTTCATTTCCATGCCATGAAATAAAGTTATTATTCCATCATAATAAAATGAGAAAAATCGATCCCAATGAAGGTCACAAACACCCACACTGTATGGCGATTCTTACATTGATTACAAAACACCATCGTGGAAATTAATGTAGTTTTTGATTGTATTACAAGTCAGGATGTACAGGATGCCCATAAATATGGTATACAGTTTGAAATTCATAAAATTTGAAGGAATTGGTATATTTGAATGCATTGCAAATAGAAAATCTCATTTTGAATTCGACTCTTTCGTCTACAACAGCGGGTAACTCCCGCTATAAGGAGTTTTTCTTCTTTGTTTCTGTGCTACTGATGAAGGAACTTTATATAGTTCCGAAACGCGTATAGCCGTGGTTCGTTTGCAATTTTTGGGTTCATCTACGTCGGCTTTCAATTGCATTATTTGAATGCAGTTTGTGAAAAAGTTATTCGAACGAAGAGAAAATTTGTTTTCCAAGTTTTTCTCGATAGAGGATTCTGCACAAAATCAAATAACTGGAAATATGCAAATCAGTGTCCTATATTAAAATGCAGGGGGGTAGGATTATCAGTTCATTTCTGAATTTTGATGGTACTGGTGCTTACATAAGGTTTTCATTGTAATGGTCACACTGGTGGATATTGGCCTTTGTCACACTATTGGTGAAATTGTTTTACCTCAGCTGGCCAAAGCTTTACGAACTTTTCAGACACAGAGGAGATCGAAAAAAGGTTCAGATCCAATCACTACTGTCGGACCGATGTGCAGGTGCCGCTCTCTGTTGACAAGAATTGGAAGAAGAAAAAATCTGTACCAAAAATATCTCCTCTCCCAAAAATAAATTTTTTCCCAAAATACTTTATGGCATTTAATTAAAACTTGATTTAATGGCTGTTTGCTTTACTGCTAATTGATTAAAAACATTGAGATAATGCTTTAGTTAAAACATTAATTTAAGCATTTCAAAGCAAAATTAATGAATTTAAGTAAATTAAATCAAATTTTAATTAAAACTTTAATTAAACCATGACATTTAAATTCTATTTTCTTCCAATTCTTTCAGTTTTTATGAATTTTTTAAACTATTTATGAATTCATGGGACACCTTGTAATATGAAACTATTACGAAATAGGTTCTACAATAATCTGAAAATTCAGAGTTCTAATATAATATCATGTTATCATCGTATGAATCATCATTACATTATTATTTCACAAGATCAGAAATTGAATCTTATTAAATGGAAATTTTTCAATTACCAAAAAAGTAATTGCTTCAAACTAAATATTTCCATACACCATGAAATAAAGTTATTATAATTTCATCATGTAACAAAATGAGAAAAATCAATCTTCCAATGAAGGCCAATGTATGTACATAAAAAAAATATATATATGGCGATTCTTACATTAATTACGTCCCACCGCAATGGAAGTATTTGTATGACGAAAACAGATTATTTCAATGCATTTTCTACTAGCTTTTATAAATTAGCCCATCTCTTTCTTAACAACCCTGTATGTTTGCTTGCGTTGTTTATAACTATACCCTATAATTTCAGAATGGAAAATGAATAATTTATTTCCTAAAAAAAAAATGCATTCATAGTATATTCAAAATCTGGTTATGCAATGAAATTTTCAACTGCGGTCAAAATGACCGCTGGTAGTGTTAAAGGATTAAATTATGTCCAGGACTTCTCACCCATACTATGCTCTATTCACATCCAAGATAAATCTCTCATAATGGAATTTTAATGTTCGTAGGTCGCAGGTCTACAAAGAAAAAAAATTTTGGAAGCTTTCTTAGTTTTTTATTTTTTCAGTGCTGATTCCAAAAATGCAATCTTCTATCACGTAGAATTTGTTTCACAAAGCAATTTCATATTTTGGGCAAATAACTCATATCCATATAATTTTTGGGACTTTTATTTTTATTTTATCTCCTCATAAATGCATACTTCACATTTATATCCTAGTACTGTCTTTATAATGATATGCTCTAAAATCAATGAAATATCTTTGGTAATGTGATTCGGTATATTTATTCATAACGCACAGTTTCAATGTGATTTGTATTTTATTATTATTTAAATTTGATTTTCACTTTATCTCAAAAAGTGCAGCCCGTCTGGCAAAACAGTGCCAGATTCGGAATCAGTGCCCGAAAATCACCATAAAATTCAGAGGAATATCTTTAGAAATGATTTACTATATTTGTTTCGCGCAAGTTGTAAACAAAGTTAAATTTTCACTTTATACCAAAAGCTAGACGTGATGGAAAATTTTTTTTAAATTATTTTTCCAGTAATTAGCATCCGAAAAACCATAAGAAACACTGATTATTTTTTAAAAAAGCTTTTTCTTCGCGGACCCGCGAGTTAAAGGATCGTATTTGAGGCTATGAAATATGATAACATAGAAACCCATTGAGAAAAAATCAAAAATAGTTTTTTATAAATTCTTACCTTATATCTATTCTCATTAATTTCAAAGCCGGTAAAGGCAGCATGTTTCTAGACACCGACGATATCCGATTGCTTGCCATGGATATTTCTTTCAAATCCTTCATCTGAGCGAAAGCTTCGTCTTCGACTTCCTCGATCTCGTTGCTGTCCAATCTCAAGATCTCCAGCTTCGGCATCTTGTCTTCTAGCCAAGACTTCTGGATGACACGGCGTCTGTTCCTGGACAGGCACAACTCCTGCAGGTTGCGCAGGTTCGCCATCTCCAAACGCTCCACCTCGCTACACTTTCTTATTTGCAGCTGCAGCAGAGTGTTTTCCAGACCCTGGAAAGCTGGCCCGAGAAATACGAGACGCGAATTTTCCAGCTGGAACGAATCAATTTTCATGTCCATGAATATGTTTTCAGAAACTGTCCCGATTATGTTGATACCATGCACCAGCAAACTGTCGAGGTGATATCTGGACAGCCTCCTGAAAGTGTTGAACAGGCTTCGCTCGTCCACTATGTTGGCACAGGTGACGGCGACGCCATAGGCGACGTGCTTGCAAGTGCAAGGGAAGACCATTTCCGTCGGAGGACATACGACATCTTTGCGACATGAACCGAGACTCGATGCCGCGAATAGAAGTGTTATTACTTGCAACAACGGGTGCTTCATTTTTTACTTCAAAGTCCTACAATGAACGCTGCTTACTTTTTTGTCATGCGAGAGCGAGAAACACACACACACTCTCTCTCTCATTAAAACGTAGTGTTGCCAAACTGTTGCCTTTTACGTTTCGGTGATAGTTTTTCTCCTCCGATATCTGGCGTTATCTGTGCGTAGATAGCCAGCAAGCGCATTCTCATTATCATCACGTTATCGGGGAGTTCTACAGCTCCAACAATATTTTTCCTCCACGCTAATGATAAATGAGAACATTGACACGCCAATCATCTCGCCAAAAAATTCATCCAGCTTGAGTTCATGAAACGTTACGGATCGTTCGATTTTACTTAAAAATATATGATATCAAGGGCATTAAAACAGCATCAACATCCGTTGAAATTATGTCAAATTATGGATATACTCAATAAAAAGTACTTCAAGACTATGAGATGACCATGCGTCACGTCTTTTCCGGGACATTCCTGTACAGTAAAACCTCTCATAACGGACACGTTCTCAAATAGAGTCACCCCTCTTTTACGGCCAAATAATTATCTTCCCTCCTTGTATAGCAAAAAGTGTGCATTTCAAACCCCTGATTAACGGCCACCCCTCTTTTACGGACGTATTTTTTTTGCCCCACCGGTGACCGCAAAAGAGAGGTTTTACTGAATTTTCGTGTAATTTTAGCCATTTTGAGTGTTTTGAAAAAATGTCCGGTTTTTGATGTGTTTTCAACGACACCAACTTGAATTTGCATTCTTTGAAGAAGTGAAGCATAAAAATTATCTTCTGAACTCACAAATCTACAATTGTGACAATTTACTAGAGTAAATAAAAATATTCATCTCACGTATTTGTCATGTTTTTCTCTGAAAAGATTTTATTTCGTAAAATTCATTCTAATTTACTGCAATCTACCTTAACGATTAATTTTCCACCATTGGCGAATTTGCAATTATTTCAACAATAGTTCACAACTTTGCTTAATTTCACACAGTTTTTGGCGATAATTGGAGATGCGTCCTGTATTTTCCCGTGTTTGGAATCCCAATACCCCGTACTTGTCTCGAAGAAATATGGTCAGCCTAAATTTCCCGAATACAGTGAAAAAAAATCTCGAAGAAACAGACTTTTTTTTTGGATATTATGCCAAGGTGAACTCGGAAAGAAAAAAAAATTCTGTCCCGGAAAATGTGGATCACGTGGTCACCCTACACATACTAGATCGTTTGATTTCACTTAGAAGTATGATATCGAGCGTCATAAAACGGCATCTACATGCATTGAGATTCTGTTAATTTGTCGATATGCCAAATAAAAAGTTTCTTATGCCCCATTAACATTTGTTGATGGGGGAGGAGGTTGGAACCCCCCTCCCCCATCAACCCTGGGAGGGTTTAAGGGGACTATATAACATTGATTAATAAGTATGCTCACCCTATTTTCTCGATGAAAAATGCAAGAAACTGTGATCCCAAATATGGGAAGTCGAAAGTTTTTGCACGAAATGATGCTGAAGGTTAGCAAAATTGCGAAGTACAATAAAGCCCCTCTTAACGGACACCCCTCAGATGCAGTCTCACCCCTCTTTTACGGCCAAATAATATAATTTTTCCTTTTTTAATAAAAGTATGCATTTCAAATCTCTGATTTACGGCCATCCCCCCCCCTCCTTTTACGGATAAATATTTATGTCCCACTGGTGTCCACAAAAGAGGTTTTACTATACTGTTAAAATCCACCGAAGCGCCAATGGCTGGAATTAGATGCACCACAACTTATGGCAGTGGATTAGATTAGATTCTACTTGAAAAAAAAATCATTTGACAGTTTGACATGACAAATATTTGAGATGAATTGCAGAGCCGCCCTTCGGGAAGTGTCGCAGGTGTGGTGGCCCCTCGTTCTTGGGGGCCCCCGCACTCAGTGTAATGGAAATGAAATACAGTAAAACCCTTAGTAATGGACAACCCTAAGATACGATCACCCCTTTTTTACGGCCAAATAATAATTTCTCCTTGTATAATAAATGTATGCATTTCAAACCCCTGATTAATGATCTCCCCCCTCCCCCCTTTTAGGAATGAATTTTCTTGTCCCACCACAAAAGAGGTTTTACCGTATTTCTTTCATCTATCCTGGATTTTTATTAATTTTAGAATCACTTTTTTTTCCATTAATTGTAAATTTTCATCGATTGTGGAATTACACTCATTGCCATAAAAATTTGCACACCCAGAAGAAGTCAAAGTAAAACGAAATTTCACACATGTAAGTACTACGTTGATATAAGTAAGTGATTGGAAAATCCAAGAGAAAGGATCGTTTATTGCAGAAAAAAGTACAGATGAACAGAAGTTTTAGTACTCTGTTGGACCCCCCCTAGCGCGAATGCACGATGCGATACGAGCGGGCATTGAGGCATACAAGTTCCGTATGATGTCCTGAGACATCTCGTTCCACAGTTGCTGTAAATGCGCCTCTAGTTCGACCAACCTCGAGGGGTGTCCAACTTGCCGTCCCAAATGATCCCAGATATGCTCGATTGGTGTCAAATCTGGGGATAGAGCAGGCCAGGGAAGGGTGGTAATGTGGCGGAGGCAGTCTTGTGACATCCTTGCTGTGTGTGGCCTAGCATTGTCTTGTTGAAAAATAGCTCCTGGGAGCCCTGCCATGACTGGCAACACATGTGGCTGAAGGATGTTATGGACGTACCGCTGGGCTGTCATTGTGCCATGGATCAGTATTAGGGTATTGTGACATACATGACCGTGTATCGTAAGCAACGGCACCCCATACCATGACACCAGCTGTGGGAGCGGTGTGTCGCTGTAAAGCGAAGGCAGGATTGAAGCGTTCACCACGGGACCTCCACACACGAACACGATTGTCATCACTGCTCAAGTTGAATCTCGATTCGTCGGTGAAGACGACCTGGTTCCATTCCGTTGCAGTCCAATCCCATCGTGCTCGACACCACTCCAAACGGAGGCGTTGGTGGGTGTCATTGGCAGCACACGTAATGGGCGCAGCGATACCAGATGTCCTTCAGCCAGGCGCCTTGCGATGGTTCGGGAAGACACAGGGGCCCGTAGTGAAGCTGCTGCCTGTGTCTGGATAGCAGCCAATGAGGCAGTTGGCTCTACGCGTGCGTTTCGGATGATGTGACGGTCTTCTCGACGACTGGTCTGTCGAGGGCGTCCTGAACCTGGTCGCAGTGTAAATGACGTCTCTTCTGTCCACTGGTCCCAACACCTCCTCACAGTAAAATCAGAACGGCCGAGCTGACCACCCAGCTTCCATCATCCCGATGATTCTTCTCCTATCGAACTCTGACAACTGCTCATATGGTCTTCGACGGCGGCGTAACGGCATGTCTACCTCAGCATTTCCTTTGCAAACGATTAAATACACTCCATCAAGCTCTGCTTACCTGTTTTATACTCCAAGGAGAACGAAGTTCAACGCCCTCTAGTGGCATTACGCAATGCGCAATCACGCTGCATTTCTAATCATTTGCATATCTGCCCGACATGTACCTTCAGGCCAACTTTCGTTTCGATCCCACAATTATTTCTTGGTGCGCAAATTTTTATGGCAATGAGTGTATTTCCTTCATCAATTCTGAACTTTGATGAATATGGAAAATCATCTCTTTCATCAATTATTGATTTTTATCTACTCTAGAACTATTTTTTCTGTTACAGTAAAACCCCTCTTAATGGATGCCCGTCAGATGCGGTCACCCCTCTTTTATGACCAAGTAACAATTTCCCCTTGTATAATTAAAGTATGCTTTTCAAACACCTCATTCACGGCCACTCCTCTTTTACGGACGAATTTTGTTTTTCGTCACACTGGTGTCCGCAAAAGAGAGGTTTTACTGTAATTCTGAATTTTCATCAATTCTGGAATCACAGTACCCCTCTTGTATTTGTTCCTTCATTTATTCTGAGTTTTCAATTGTGCTAGAATTATTTCTTTCACTTATTCTGAATTTTCTCAGACGATTGAATTATTTTATCATTTATTATATGAGTTTTTATTACCATTTATTAGTTTTTTTTTGTTGTTTTCGTTCTTCAATTCTGAGTTTTCAAAACATACAAACTGACATGGCTCTAATATCCAGAGCGCACTAATCTTTCTCCCCGCTACATACAACTTAAAAGCCATTTTGGTCTTGAAAGCTACCTCCCTGACTACAATTTTCCGCTCAAATTTAAAAGAACTCCCATGCAAATTCGTGTTGGGGCAAATAGGTTGTTCATGAACGGGAGAATCCTTGAATTAAATTCGCAGGTTTCGTGTACATATTGTAACTCCAATGAATTTGAGACCTGGTCTCATTTACTAATGGCATGTTCCGCTTACAATTCCTTTAGAGGCAAATGTTTCGGCTCACCCAGACATACAACCTCTTTCATTGCCTTTCTGAGAAATTGTGAACAAAATCAAAATCGTCTATCCCAGCTGCTGTCTGATGAAATACCCTTTAGAGATCTTTTGTGGACTGAATCTCTGCACCTGATAAATACAGGATCCGTGTATAAACTTTGAAAATTCATAAAAACCGGAAAAATAACCGAAATAAAACACGGTTTGCAGGATTAGCATCGCTAAAGTCACGGGATTTTTTTTAAGGCGGGAAAAAAATATTAATAACTAAAAAACAGCCGATAGGGGGCGCTGACCTTACAAAAGTCAAAGAAAAGATGAGCAGATAACGAACAGAATGCTTCCAAATCGTTTATTACACCAGTATGTGTTCCACATCACCACCACCACCACAGGTGATAACACACTGCAGGCGAGTCCGAAATCCAGCAACGGCAGAGTGCAACAGGTCCACATGCACCGTTTACAACGGTGAACTAACCGATTGTGGATTAGGGGCGCAAGTTCTTACGACATTTATTCTTAACCGTCTCGTTTTTGCATATTTCGCTCGTACCAGCGCCACCTATCGGTTCTTTTTGAGGTTTTTTTCTGTCTTAAAAAAACTCCTGTGAGCTAGCGATGCTAACCCTGCAAACCATTTTTTATTTCGGTTATTTTTCCGGTTTTTATTCATTTTTATGAGTTAAATTTCTGAGTTTCGGCCCACCCTGTATATGCATATTTTTTTTCAAACTTTAAATTATCAATATGTTGCAATATATATATATTACACTAACCACATAATAAACAGAAGAGTTCATTTATAATAACTAATTTTTTGTGTTTTTTTTGTAAAACAATTGTCTTCAATTTGTTCTTGTTCTATTCTTGCACTGTATTTGCTACTGTTGCCACCTATTGCAGAGGCTTTTGTCTACATCAATAAAGATTTTGAATTGAGTTTTCATTGGTTCTCAGATTATTTCTTTCCTAAGGTCTTAATTTGCATTAGTTTTTGAATTATTTCTTTCGATAATTCAAAATTTTCTTCTGGGTTCTCAATTTTCATTAATTATTTCTCTCGTGCCTTGAATTTGAAAACCAAGTTCAGACATCAATACTGCATATGTCAATGAGTAATCATTCATTTTCATTAAATTGAAACAAAAAAACTGGTAAAAAAACAAATTTTCATTCATTAAATTGTTTTTAATAATCAACACAAATACAATCGATAGTTTTTATATTAAAAAGAAAACATTGAATTTCTTTTTTTTTTTATTGATTTTCAAACCTCATGATGAATAAATTATTTTTTGCCACGGTAAAACGGTGAGTAAAATTCTTCGAAATTCATTAAATGTGGAGAAGAGAAAACAGATAAAGGACCATTCATTGAATGGTCGGTGTTGATTGGTGAGATTGCGTCTTCTTGATTGGGTTTTGACCATTCGTCCATCATCATCATCATTAAAAAGCTGATTCCCATTAAAAAGGTAGCCATCGTGTCGACTTAATTTCGGTCACAGCAAGTTTTCACGTCTGTGTGAAACGATGTTCAGAGGCCTTGTGGAATGATCCTGAGGATGTACAAAGAGGATAAATATTCAGTGATTGATCGAGCTCAAGCATGTTTGAAACATGTTAAAATAATCAATGATCATTTTTGTCGCACCACTGCCATTTTCTGCATGAGAGGATAGTTAGACCGGGACCTACAATTTAGGGTGGATTCACATCTGCAGACACTCATCGTGTCGTGTCAGACACGAAGAATGTTTGCCGCACTGGAAACATTCTTTTTAGCATAAAGCCACAATGAATGTATTCATATCTATCGTATCGTGGCTGCGCAGGCGCAGACAGACGTTTTTATGTTAACCTCTTTACCATCACGAACGTAATATTACGTCCAAACGCCAATGGAATAAATTAAATTTTGACCATTATTTTTTTGTCACACCTCGACTTAATTTTCTGCACGCGAGGGCTAATTAGACCGGGACCTACAATTAATTGCCGATTCAAATGCAGCGTATTTAACAAACTAATTATTGTAATAAACTAATATTTAAAAATAAAATCTTTAATATACAGTAAAAAAGTTTCTCATCATGTATATATATACCTCATGTATCGACTGTATTTACATCTAACGCAACGTCAAAGGGGAAATAAGTGTTGCTTGTTGTTTCCCTTTCAAGCACGCTCACAAGAACTGAGCAAAATTACTTCTCCACTTCAAAAAGTGTAAATTGCCTAGATTTCGCAAAAAAATAGTAAAAAAAATCAAATTTCAGCATTTATTCGTCAAAGTTGGCAAATTTCGCATTTATCGCATTTATCGCGGTTATTTCGTAAATACGAAATTTACATATCCCTTGTTTATATGCATAATCACAACTTTAGCATTTTTCCCATAACATTTAAGAGTAAAAAATAGTTTGGAGTGAAATATTTCAAAAACAAATTCGACATTCTAGCGATGAAAAATAGTTGAACAATGTGATGTGGATAGAGCCCCCTATGCATCTCCTATCCACTTGAAAAAGGGAATCAAAGAAAGTTGGGGTAGAGAAAGGAAAAAAAAGAAGGTATTTAAGAAGGGGGACTTGATTGTGCGGAAATGTGTCCAAATTCTCCCCTATGCGGAAATGCACCGTGCGGAAATGCCAAACCTATACATTCAACAAAAAAGAAGAACATGTACTGTGAGGGTGAGAAGAGGACTTAAAAAAACTCATTTATCTACCTTATCTCTATTGTGCTAGAGTTCCTCGCGTATTTATTTTCTTTTCCCCTTTTTTCTTTTTCTAATGTGAGGTCAAGTTAGCACAAGGTTGCCAGATTTATCGCTGATACGTCAAATATAGATAATCCAAATTTCTCGCCAAAACCTTGTACGTGAAATGGTTGAAGAAAGTTTGACGTGTCTGACACGACACGGTGAGTGTCTGCAAACACCAAACATGGCTCCCGCTCTGTCCCTTGTGGGATATAAGCAGGCTACCTTGCGGCTGGGCCATGCTGGGAAAAAAAAACCACCGTAAGCCACAGGGCCCAACCCCGCCGAGGCCCCCATCGTCTCCGAATCACGGCAATCACATCCCCAAAAATCACACCCCCGGAAACCCCCGCCATGGAGCTCGGGTGGATCGCCCGCAAGAGGCCAACGAAAACATTCCGAGCCATCCGCCTTCATCACTGTGCTGTGTCCCCAACCATCAGCCAATCTGCAACACCAACTTCTCTCATCTTGTCTTCTGTTGGAAGGGTTTTTTCATAGGTCCGAATCTGAAAATAGAACATGAAAAACGGGATACACATGTACAAATTCAGGCCCAATGAACTATAAATATGTGAGTGGGAATTATCAATATTGATCAATTGCTGGTATTAATAATATCACAAGACTAGATGTTAATGATGATACAATGTTAATTGCATTTTTAATTGGGCTGCTGTATTTTTGAAATATGTGACATCCATATTTTTATGGGCATCTTTTTATCAGCCACCTCGTTGGGCATTTTGTCTGTTGTGGCGTTGTATTTGTATTTGTATTTGTAAGACGGAAGGAGCCGGGGGGATTTTCCATTGCCAGTTAGAGACTACGGTGAGTGTCTGTAGATGTGAATCCACCCCTAACTCTTTGCAGTCCGGAGGCTTTTGCGATACTTCGTTGGTACAGTTCGTACTTTGAATCCCCTCCCCTGCATTGAAGAAGGCCCCCGGATGCGTTTTTGTATAGCTAATGAGCTCTGATAAGAAGCCATATTCAGAAAGGCTGAAATTTTTCCTGATGTCGATTCCCCCTCGACATAGGACCGCAAAAGATTAAACAGAAATCGTTCTTGGTGAAAAGCAGAGAGATTTTTGGGAAAGAAACTTTTTTCTCCACCACCCCTTCGGATTATCCGAAACCTGAAAGTTTCGAGACTTGAATTATCGCGACTCTACTGTGATTGTGTCATCATTGATTCATTGATTTGCTTGATCGTACCTTGGCATTGATGCTCCGAGAAGCGAGAAGAGCTCTTTGCTGTTCGGGGGTGCCTCCACTTCCTGGCACATCAGGATCGGAAGGGACGTCGTGCAGGTTCGACGGCTGTGTGAGCAGTGGGCGTGAAGTCGACAAAAGGGCGCTGAAGGCGTAAAGTCCCACGGGGCGGCGGGTGTCGCTGGCTCTTCGTGGCAATCGGAGCTGGCCGTCCAGGTCGTGGTCGTAATGTACAGCCTGTCGATAAAAAAACAATCATATTTGAGTTTAATTCAGATAACTTGGTTAAACTGTGATTTACATATTGTCCTGATTTCACGTTTATTTCCATTCCTGTAAGAAACTTCTTGTCCTCATAGGATCTTATGTTGTAACCGGGATCCCGAAAATTCACATCCGACATTTGTCCCAGGGACGTATCGCCCCGAGCACATTTCGTCCTCAGCATTTTGTCCCCGACGTTTTGCCTTTCTCATTTTGCCCTGAACAGGTCTAAGTGAGTAGGGGGAATGACCGCATTAATGAGTGTGTGATGATATGAATGGCGTTGGTGACCAAGTGCGTGCGTGAGTGACCGAATAAGTGGCCAAGTGAATGGGTGAGTGGCCGTATAAGTGACTAAGTGAATAGGTGACTAAGTGAGCTGGTAAGCGATTGAGTGAGTCTTTCACATGGGCATTCACTCACTCACTAATTCATTCGGTCACTCACTAATTCATTCGGTCACTCACTAATTCATTCGGTCACTCATCAACTCACTGTGTCACTCATTCATTCATACGGTCACTCATCCATTCGGTAACTCATACGATCACTCACTCACCACTTGGTCACTCATATGATCGCTTACAAACTTATATGGTCACTCACTTGGCGCCATCCGGAGAGAAATATCAGCGACGAAATGTTCGAGGGCGAAATGAACCTGGGTCGAAAAAGTCGGGGGTATGTTTCCGTAAACCGTTATAACCACAGCTTCTTGCATCCCCGGATAATTCCATCTCCCCCTCCCTCAGGGAGCAATATTGCTCACTTTGGGAAACACTGATATAACTGAATACGCACACCGTACAAGAATTCATCTCAACCTTTTGTTAAATAGCTCCCCCCCGCCCCGGAAAACTTTAATGGTCTGACATATTTTCAGAGAATGAATAAATGTGAATCGGGAGCGCTAATCGCTTCCCGTTACCGGATGGAGAGATTCTCATCACTTTTCCATTTAATGAAACAGAAATTCATTTTCGGATCTAATCAATTCTCGAACGTTCATTTTGCTGAGATTTTCGACTCATTAACTAACACGCACAAACACACATTTTTAATGACTTTCCGAAATTAGAAAAATGCCCTTTTGGGAAAGAGTCACTCTTTTAATCACCTGAATCATTAGTTTAAATTTGTTCTGTTCAAGAAGTTTGAGTCCGATAAACCTTTGTCACTTCTCAGACTGGTATTTTCAGTCAGAAAATTTATTCTCTGACTTTGTTTGTGATCAGCATTATTTGACTCACAAGAAAAGGATCCAAAGGTGATGTCTTCAATAATTTTTGAAAAAAAATTACCATTGATTCTACTCATTTGAAAATGCTCAAAAAATCCGGCGTAATTATTATGGGTCACTCAAAAAATAATAATTTAATATTAATCTTTTGAACGCCATCAGAAGCCAAGAATAAATTCGAAAAATACGCAACCCCTGAAGCCGGGATTACACTATAAAAGTTTGATAAATGTCCTTTTACAAAACTGGAAAAAAACCAATAAGCCTATTAGTTACATTCACTCGGATGTAACCGATGCGCTCATTAGTTTCATTTTTGAAGTTTTATAAAATAACTTTTACAGTGTAATGCCGGCCTGAAAGAGTGGTAGAGTGACGTCATTCAAACAGCAGAAGAAGACAAAGGAAGAGAAAAAAAACCAGAAATAACTAGTTTCTAAAAACAGAAAAGCTGGAGGAAAGAAAAGACAAAAAAAGTGAAAAAGAAGTTTTTCATAGATATCACCGAGAAGCACGAAAGGCGATGAGTAGCCAACTCCTACCAGAGATATATCATGTTTAATAATTTTCTGTGGCTTTAATAATTGAATTCCGCCGCTACTTTGTTTTGTTTTTATGTGTTCCTGGGGAAAATTAAGGAACTCAAATTTTTTTCATAATTTTTTTTTGAGGACGACACCTTGGGATCCTTTCCTTGTCGGTTAAAACAATGACTTGTTGGTGGTCATGACTAGCTTTTATCATGAAGAGTTGATTCTCGCTGAACACTTATTGGGGGAGCAGCGTTCCTAAAACCTATCTTATAAAACAATATGCAGGATGATTAGCTGATTACTTTATTGCCTTTGCCGCATTTTACTGGCAAACCGTTGATCGTAGAAACATACTGCCAATCAGGAAAAGCATCCCAATAACGTGTAGAACTCAGAAGCATCATTCGTGTTGCGAGGGGTTGTTGAGTTATTAAAATAAAATGAAAATTAACTCTCTTTATGCACCCTACCTTGTCTTCGAAAACCCAATTAGAAATTTGTTTGCCCTGTCTCTTCTGACGCCAAAAAAAAACTCCCGCGCTTTTAGCACAATATTCGCATTCAGAAATCGGAGGAAAGCCGGGAAAGAACCGTTGCCCATTAGTTTTTATTTCCGTTCTTTCCCAACTTTTCTCAGTTTTTTGAATTCCAATATCTCTGCGAAAACTGAGTTTATAATTTCTTTTTTTTTTCGCAGAAAAGACAGGGCAACAACTTTTTAGAAGTGTTAGAAGACGGAGATCGTATAAAAATTTAGATTTTTTTTACTTTGTTGCACACTGTGTATTTTTTTTACCCTCAAAACTGGTGCAGTGTGATTTCTGAACACATTTTGAGCATTTTTCAAATTGGAACCATACGTCTACGACGAATGGTTGATGAGATAAAGGCCATAATGCGACTTACGGGACACCCTGTATAATTTAATGAAAACAGTAGAGAAAGAGTATTTATACCTCCATGTCAATGGCGGTTGCGTTGGAAGCGGGAAACGTTTTGCGTTTCCTCAGCTCTGTGATAAGCTCGACGAACTCCTCTTTGAGTTCCTCCATCCTTCTCGTGAGGACACCCTTGAACAGCGCCACTTCGCTAGGATTGCCACCATTGCTACTGCTACTACCGCCACCATTGGCAACACCACAAGTCGGCATCGAAACCAACAGCTCCAGCTTGCGGCTGATTTCATGCAGTTCCGCCTGAACAACCTGTAGTCTGCTCTGGATCTGTAAAACATAAGAGATATTATTCCATAACTTCCACAAGTTACGTCAAATCAATAGATTTTCCGGATATTATGCCAAGGTATAACTGGTGGGGGGGGGAGGGGGAGGCAACAATTCCGTGGGTTTGCCAGGCATTTAACCCAGGACTCCTGGCGAACCGGACAAGCGCAGTGACTATTATACCACAGATACGAAATCTTTTTTCCCTTAAATCACGCACACTAGCGTGACTTTATGAATAGAGACATTATAGCCTCTCTTAAGGTGCCTACACACGTAACTGCAAGCTTGACAAGCATGCATGATCAATCTTTTTTGTAGAAGCATGCTTGAGCGTCTGTATGATAATTTTGCACGAGAATCGTGATTGTATAAGTGACTTGAGGCTTGAGTGAATTGCATACTTGCTCAAGCCCCGCGTTTGCGCATGCATAGCCATGCGGATACTCGTATCAGTGTTCACGCTTCATTGAGCCCTGCTTGTGAGTGAGTGTATGAGCAAATGAGTGAATGAATGAGCAATTGAGCAAGTCAGTGAGCAAGTGAATGAATGACAACACTGGCAACACCACAAATCGGTATCGAAACCAACAATTCCAGCTTACGAATGATTTCGCGCAGTTCCGCTTGCACGGATCTGGTCTGGATCTGTATAACATAAGAGATATTATTTGATTTTTATTATGCGACCAAGTGGGCGAATGAGTGACCAAGTAAACAAATGAGTGAGTGCATGAAAGAGAATTGAGCAAGTCAGTGAGCAAGTGAGCAAATGAATGTTCAAGTGAATCAGTCACTCACTGATCCCCACCACCCATTCACTTATTTTCTAAATTGCTTACTGACTTGCTCATTCAGTCACTCATTTTCTCACTTGTTCACTGCCTCGGTCAAGCGCTCACTCAATTGTGCAAAAATTGGTAGACATGCATCCTGACTGGCAAAAGTATCCCGTCTTCTCCCGTTTTTTACACGAAGCTAACTTGAATTTTCATTCTTTATTGAAGTCAAAGATTGAAATTATTTTTCAACTCCTAAATTAAATTATGATAGTTACAACTATAAATGAGAACATTAATCTCCCACATTTGTATTGGTGAACGGTTTATTTCGTGGAATCCACTTTTATATCCACTGCAATTTGCAGTAAGGGGTCATTCAAGTATTACGTCAGCATCGAGGGGGGAGGGGGTTTTGGATTTGCTGACTTTTGATGACGGGGGGGGGGGGTTGAAGGTTGCTTACGTCATCAACCACCCCCTTTTTGAAGATATGAAATATTCTAAGCTGCTGGCGAAATTTTGCTGACAGGGGATGGGGGGTCAAACATTTCTGTAAATCTGCTTTCGTAATACTTGAACGGCCCCTAATGCTTGATTTCACGCCATTATGACTTTCCCGTAATTTTAGCAATATTTGGCAACTTTGTTCATTTTTGGCGATAATTGGCGATGTCTCGTATTTTCCCGTATTTGGAACCCCAATTTCCTGTATTTCTCTCGACGAAATATGGTCAGCCCACACATAACAAATGTGGACGTCATATATTTTTAAAAGCGTCATATTATGCAGGGTCTACGATTAGAAGCTCATTTCTGAATTTTCCTGTTGCTGGCGCTTGCATGAAGTTTTCACTGTGGTGTTGAACACTGGTGGATAAAACACTATTGCTAAAGTTGTTTTACTTCAGCCATGAAAGCTTCACGAACGTTTTGGCCGCAGAAGTGATTGAAGATTCAATTGATTGTTCAGGCCCCCATGACTCCTGTCGGAACTGACGTGCAGCATCCTCTATCGACAAAAATTTGAACTTTTCTTTCTAAACCAAAAGAAATCCCCTTTCGTGAAGAATAACTATTTCGGAAACCGTTCCTTCAATTTTTATGAATTTTTAAACCAGTTTAGGAATTCGTGCCACACCCTGTAGGTATGTACGTACGTACTTACCTCGGCGATCGAAGGCTTGAGAACTTCCTCCCACCTTCTTTCAGCCGAAAATGAACTTCGTCTTCTTTCTAATCCCGGTACTTTCCGCTTTGCTACTATGCTGTACATTCTCTCCACCTAAGCAAAAGATACACATATTACAGATTTCACACCGAATGACCATATTTCAAACGTAATTACGGACGGCACGTTAAGTTCTCGTTCTCAAATCACACATCATGTTTTTTTTACACTTAATTACAGGTTGATCGAAAATAAGAAACAAAAATCTGAAATGAATGTTTTAGCTCAAATGAGGAATGAACGTGTTGATACAGTGCGTACCGCGAGAATCTTCGAGTATTAGGGGGAAAAAGAACGACTTCCTGCGAGAATTTTGACTCAATCGATATAAAAGCCGATAATAAATGACTTTCCAGGAACGTTCCCCCCTAACGTAATGGATGCGTGCGAATACGTGGACGAAAAATGTCTTAAATAATGTCTGGATTATACGGCTGATACGATACGGGACCGTGTTTTATGGCCGGAAATAATAATTTCTTATCGTGATTTCCTCGAGCAGCGGCTTTTTGTCTCATATATAATGCACGGAAAATTCGGAGATGTTACTGTAATATGGATAAAAAAATCTAGGGTCTATGTATGAATCGATACGCGAACACTGATGTAACATTTTCCATTTTTAGAGTAGGAAGCTGTATGAAACCAATTATATGAATATTGTACCGATGCGCGGATCCCTCGGGTTCTTCGCCGCCGCTGTGGTGGTCGAGTAGTCATAATGACGGACTCGCATTGCGAGGTTCCGGGTTCGGCTGAAGTTGGTTTTGTTGGGGTTCCCAACTTCGAGGCGCGAATGCGAGCCGGTATCCTCGTTAAAAAGTCTCGCCGCAAAGAGAAACGGGCCTACAAACGCTACAAATATTTAGTCATTACACTTAACTTCTGAAATATAGATGACAGCACTAAAAAAAAAATCGGACACAACACTAGATACGCACACAGACTGTCTACTTCACCAAACATTAATGAGATGGGATGGAAATGAAAGCGCTGTCTATCGGTGGCCGCCTAAAGTTTGTTAGGGGAAAATATCTTATCTATATCCTCCCTCTCAGATTCGAACCCGGGACCGTGACAACAACGTTCACGGTGGTGGACGAGCATCTTACCACCACGCCTCTCGGGCGCTTACTCAGACTGTCTGGACAACACTTTATATAGCAGAAAACGTTGTTCGTGACGTCACTGAGGTTGTCCATTTCACCTATATTCATTGAATATACTGCAAAAAAAATTGTAAAGATTTCGGATACGCCGGACTGCTACAGGTCCAATGGCTACAGGCGAAATGGACGACTTCAATAACGTCAAAGCTGCGTGCAGAGGCTTTCTGCTATAGAAGGTATTGGTTGAGTACACACACTTACAGTTCCGGCACAACTCACTAGGTAATAAATTGCCCATGGGACGATAGACCAGAGTTGCGCTCGGTTTGAAAGATACAAAAAGAAGGATTTTTCTACGGGAATATATATATATATATATATATATACAATATTTTATATACAATCTATTGTATATGAAAAAATCGAACATAAAAATTGTTTTTCCATAATGTACGACTCTCTTTCTTTCTTTCGAACCGAACACAGGTCCGGTCTATCGTCATGGGCAATTTACTACCGGAATGAGTTGTGTCGGAAGTGTGAACGTGTGTACTTAACAGTGTGAGCGCGTATGAGTTATCAGCGCTGCCATCTATATTTCAGAAGTAAAGTGTAATGATTGAATATTCGTACCGTTTGTAATCCTGTTGCTTTCTGTGGCAAGACTTTTAACAGGGAGATCGATTTGACTTATGATGATCAATCTATGACCATTCGGACACCACAGCGGAAAGGCATAACTCTGTTGAATAATCATAACCGATACTGTCGTCTCTGGAATAATGGAAAGAAGGATTAAACGGATAAAATCCTCCTTCACCAATATTTCTCCCATAGAAACAACGTATAAGTTCCCCTCACTTAATATAATTTCACGACTTTCCCCCGCTTAAGGGGATCTCCTACCTCTTAACATGGTAAAAAAACTTTCTTATGTTGAAATATTATTAAAAATATTATTTATCCATTGATTTATTTCAAATTTTCACCAAATATATTTGATTATATGCGCTATCTTACGCCAGTGCAAAATTTTACATATAAATCTCCAATACTTAATTTCCTGTAAATTTTGAAAGAACCGCATTAAAAACAGCTTTCGTGCGTGATCAAATTGCATGAAAACAATGTTACTGAATAAAAAGTGGTTCAAAATATAAAGAAAACTGTTCAGTTCCTAAAATGATGTAATAGATTGAGATGTTATCCACTCTCGATCTTAGTCGGTCTTTCAAGTATGACGTCAGCATCGATAGTGGGTTTCGGGTGGGTTTGCTGACTTTCTTTTTGATGACAGGGGGTGGGTTTGGATGATGCTTACGTCATCAACCACCCTTTATATAAAGATATGAAATATTTTTACTGGCATCCTTATTAAGAATGCAAAAAACGGGGCAAACCTTCTCCTGGTTTGTGGACACCTGAACTAACATTCCCCCTTTTGATAGGACGGACCTATACAAAGACACTTTAGTGATCTCTGAATGTTCCGCTGATTCTTCAAGTGCTCTAGAAATGTGTCGCGGGCAGCTGAAGTGCTCTGGAACTGTGCTACGCGTCGCTCAAGTGATCCGTAATCATACCGCGGATCACTTACTTAATATGGAAAAGTGCCGCGGGTAACTTGAGTGATGTTGAACTAACTGCACTGGGGGCCGCTTATGTGCTCCAGAACTGTGCCACGTGTTACTCAAGAGATCTTCAAATGTGCCACGGACCGCTGAAGTGTTCTGGAACTGTGTCGCGGGTCACTTAAGTGATCTGTGATTGTGCCGCGGGTCACTTAAGTGATCTGTGATTGTGCCGCGGGCCCCTTAAATGCTCTGGAATTGTACTAATGGTCACTTGAACGATCTGCAAAAATGTGCTGCTTAGTTCATTTTTACAAAAATTAGGTTTGAGGTGGCAGGCCACAAAAGATAACCCCGAGGGCCACATTAGGTCCGCGGGACATGCGTATTGCATATATGGCTTAAAGGGTGGGTCGCAATGAATTTCTCAAAGAGAAATTTTGAGTTCTTACCCTTCAAATAGCAATGAAATTAAAAGAAATTGATTATAATAAATGTATTTTCTTTCGAAATTTTAACTTTTTTTTAATATTTTTTGCATTAAAAAATATTTTTTTTCGTCTGAGGGGGGGGGGAGAGGCTCACGAGCCCACCATGTTCCCCCCCCCTTCCCGCGTACGTTTCTGATCCCACCAATATGCGTTAGGAGGTAGGGGGCGGTGCTGACGAAATTTTGCTGACAAGGGGGGTTAAAAACGGCTAAAAATTCGCTGACGTAATACTTGAACGGTCCCTTATCGACCTGGGCTACCGCGCGCGTATTGAAGATACGTAAAATTTTGTACTAGCGTAGAATAGCATGTACAATGAAATAATATACGTGGTAAAAATTTGAAATAAAGCAATGGATAAATAATTTTTTTTAATAAAATTATTTATGCATAAGAAAGTTTTTTTAATGTTAAAAGCCCCCCCCCCCATTAATTGAATACTACGCTTTACGTGTCAACTGTTAATACAGTAAAACCCCCCTCTTAACGGTCACCCTTCTTTACGGACCAATTTTTTTGTCCCACTGGTATCCGCAAAAGAGAGGTTTGTACTTTACATATCAACCACTGTACACATAATGTTTTTATTGAATGTAACATTTGAAATTAATGGAAAATAAGGTTGAGATAAATACATTTGAGAGTAAGACTGGCCTCCAAGTACTGTATTCAAGTTGTCTTCAATAAGTACAGTAAAACCTCGTCCGTGAAAAAGAGGGTGACCGTTAATTAGGGGTTCGAAATGCATATCTACATTATACACTTATAATTAATATTTGGCCGTAAATGAGGGGGGGTGACCCCATCTGAGAGGTGTTCGCTAAGAGCTGTTTTACTGTATATGTAATTAAGAATAGAATTGGTTCTGTAAGAATCTTCTCGTGTATAACGTAAAATGCAGACTTACGTGAGCTACGAAGCTTTTCAGGATCCTTCCGGGAGACTGGACGGCGCTGCTGTCAACAGAGACTGTGACGTGAAATGCTCCCGCGTAGGAAAGGGCACAGATGGACAGAGGAACTCCCGGATGCGAGTTCATCCAGAAAGCCAACGACTTCAGGCGGCACGAGGACAACGTCAGGGAACGCTCCGGTCCAGGGAGATTGCTGAACGACAGCGTCGCCGGCTTCAGGACCGCCGAGATCAGCCACCTGCCGAACCTGGCCGGTAAAATAGTCAGGAAGTAGAATATGCTACCGTACATTACGACGGCGTCGGCCGAGCTCTTCAACACGTCCATGCAACGTCGCGTCTCCCACAGTCCTGGTATGGACCCGTCCACGTTCGTCGGCAAACGGGCGTTCACAGTCACGAACCCCGTTCCCATCGATTCCGGTGAGGATGGTTCGAAACGCAAATCTACGGGCACGTTAACCTGTTGGAAGAAGACAACGATCATCACATCAATTATAATTTTACAAATTCACGGAAAATTCACCGACAGGAAAATTCACTGACACCACCAGTGAACAATCAGTTCGTCACCAGTGAGTGAGGGGCTTAGCGCCCGATTTACGTGGTGGTGGTAAGATGCTCGTCTACTTCAGTGAATGTTGCCGTCAGGACCCAGGTCCGATCTTGGGGAAGAATATAGATAACGAGATAGCCCGAGTGAAGCAGTGGTAAGATGCTTGTCTTCCACTGTGAAGGTTGCCATCATCTATGCCGGGCATAGAACGTCAGAAGCAAGTTCTGGGTCGACCACCGATGGATAGAACCTTCATTTCCCTCCCAACTACTTCGCTGGTTGGAAATTGCCGCATGGCGATATATGGCCAGAGTTGGTGTGCGGTAAAGTAGTAGATAACAAGATATTTTCACTAACGAGCTTGAGGCAACCACCGATAGATGGCACCTTCATTTCCAACTTAACTCGCTAACGGCACTAAATTGCGTATAACGATGCGGCCGGAGTTGGAGTGTGGGTGAAGTAGTGAGTAGTGACCGAATGATTGAGCAAATGAATGAATATGTGAGCGAATAAATAGCCGAATGAGTTGCGGGGGGGGGGGGAATGAGCTGGCGGAAAAATTAGTGAATGACTGCATGAGTGATCGAGTAAGAATTACATGAATGATTACATGAATACCTGAGTGTTTGAGTGATTCATTTAGTGACCGTATAAATAATCAAGTCATTGAGTGAGTGGCCATATCAGTGATAGAGTGAGTTACCTACTGAGTGAACGATTGAGTGACTGCATAAGTGGTCAAGTGATTAAGTGAGTGACCTAGTAAGTTAATAACCGTATTAATGATCAGGGTGAGTTACCAACTGAGTAAGCGATTGCGTGAATGACAATAGGAGTGAGTGATTGAGTACATATGACCGTATGAGTGAACCAGTAAATGGGTGAGTAACCGAATGAGTGAGCTATTGAACGACTCGGTGACCATATAAGTGACCAAATGAGTGGGTGAGTGACCAAATGAATGAATGAGTTACCGAGTGAATGACCATATAAGTGACTCACCCACTCATTTACTCTTTCATTAACATCTTGACTTACTTGATGGCTCACTCACCTGCTCATCCAATCCAGGTACTTATTGTGTCACTTTGTCGGTGAATTTTCCTTTTAGTGAATTGCGTTGGCGATAAATTTTCCGCACACGAATTCTACAATTAAATAACTGATATTCACACACAGCGCGCGCGTCTCAAGTTCAATACCATCCAAAGCAATGGCTCAATGTCTAAAACGAAGCGACATCGAATGCTTGCTATTTATATATTGCACATTATTTCAAATACTGCTCTTGATACGAATACACAATGTGTCCCAGTAAAGACTTCTATGAGGGGATGGTTACACTCGGGTGATTCGGAATCTGCACGGCAATGCATAGTCGGAAATGCTTTCCTGAAACGGCAAGTGGCATTGTACGGACGGGGGAGTTCTGCTCGATCACCGAATCTCTCATTCCACGATGACTTCTTCTGGGGCCAAGATGCATATGAACGTGCATGAATGTTAGAATGTATTTACAACGGTCGGGGGAGCTTTGTGGCTCATAGCTCAGAGTGGCAAGTTCGAAGGTGACGATCGAATTTGGGGAATGAGTGTCCGAGAAAAGGACTAGAATGGGAGAAGGTTGACAAACGTTTTGTAACCCACAGGCGGTAAAACCATAAATCCGCCACTGCCTAAAGGGCGAAAGCCTAGGTCAGTGAGTGACCAAACGAGTGACCTAGATAATTTGCATGTATATGAGTGACCGAAACAGTGTGTGCAAGCATGTTATTTATTTATTCTGTATTACTTGGCCGAAGCCTAAGAGTAATGACCAAAAAAGGGACGTTGATGGCAAACGACCAGGTCAGTCAGCGAATAAAAGGGTGACCTAAAGAGCTAGTGATCAGAATAATGAGTGACCTAAAGAGCTAGTGATCAGATCAATGAGTGACCTAAAGAGCTAGTGATCAGATCAATGAGTGACCTAAAGAGCTAGTGGTCAGATCAATAAGTGACTAAAAAAAGTAACCTAGAGTTACTCTTCAAGGGAAACATATATAGGGAACAGGTGATAGGAACACCCCATATCAAGGGAACAGGTGAGGGAGCAACCAAAAGAGTGTGTGAACATGGGAGTGTAAAAGAATGACCAGGACAGTGAGTGATTAAAAGAGTGGGAAATAAAATGTACAAACATGTGAGTAAGCGATAAAGTGCGCAAACATGTGAAGGAGCAATAAAGTGCGCAAACATGTGAAGGAGCAATAAAGTGCGCAAACATGTGATTGAACAATAATGTATGCCACATGTGAGTAACCAAGAAAGTTTGCAAGCATATGAGTGACGAAGAAAATTAGCAAGCATGTGAGTGATTAAGAAATTGGTCAATCATGTGTCGTGTGAGTCATCAAAAGAGTGATTTTGAGACCGAGGCGTATTTGGGATGGTGGATAATCAGGCTATAGCCCAGGGCGGCTATAGACTATTTGTGGAATGAATAGCCAAGAAAATGAGACCTACATGAGAGAAGGGCGATAAAATTTATGCAGCCCACTGGCGACCAAACTATAAATCCACCTCTGCTGGGGGTCCTCCAAACTGGGAGCATATCAAACGACTGGTGTGGGATGCCACTTTTGGCAGCGCTGAGGAACTGTTTCTACGCAAGGGATGCTCCGAATCTTCCAGAATGTTCAAAAATCCATGCGCCCGAGATGCGAGGCCTGAACGACACTTTGAACACCTTTGACTTGTGTTGCTCTTTTGTTTTGTGCATTTATTATTAGAACCATGGACCCCACATCCTGGAACAGGGGCCCCTTGCCTGGAATCTTTACCGCCCCCGGAAGAAAGAGAGACAGACAGACTTTCCATGGGGCCCTTCTATAGTGAATTTATAGCATAAAAAAACAAAAAATGATGGGAATTGTCCCGGGCCCCAGAACTGGAGCCCCTTGTGAGGGACATGATTAAAACGCATATTCACTTAAGTGATATAAATTCACTTCTGATGTATTCTGTGTACGCTACCATGCATCAGAAAAACATTGCTATGCGTGATTCCGAGTCTTCTGAATGCACTTTCCCCTCCCAAGGAGTTTGTGACCTTAGTACTGGGACACCCCGTACGCAAAAGAACGAAGAAGAAGAAGCTCACTTACTGTCACATTTGGAGGACAGTAAAGGCCATGGTGATGCTTGAAATAGTCTCTGATCGCTCCTCGTGCAGCAGCCATCAACACATCATTAACCGTACAATGTGTCACTTGGCATATCCGGTCTATAGTCGCTAGTCTTAGTATTCCGAGTGACCATTTCACGGACCTCTTGGAGGACATTGGTTGTCGGTGGCTCAGGGGATTGTAGTCTCGTCTCCTGAAAAGCCACCACAGAACTGTGATCGGACCGACGACTGCTGCCCTCAAGACGTTCAGGGGAAATGTCGTGCCACCCCATCGAGGTTTCATGCGCATGTTTAGAGGCTGGTCAGCCAAGCAGTTCACCAGAATCTTCATGAAAGTCACCCCGTCACTGAGAGCGTGGTGTAGTCGCACTATGAGCACAGTATCGCGAGCGTTACCGAAATTCTTGACGATCCGCACTTCCCACAAGGGTCTGTTTTTCTCGAGTGGCTGGTGGGTCATCAGGCAAGACAGCAAAACTCTCAACTGGTGATGGTTCCGGATCGGTCTCGGTTCTTCGAATACGTGCTTCTTGATGTCGAAATCCTCGTCTTCGACCCAGTGGTAGCCCGTGTACGCGGGTACTATCTTCTGGGTGAAGCGGACGAACGCCCTCTCTCCACATTCGTTGGTTTTGTCGATGACGCGGTTCTGAAGAATTTCTCTGGCGGTTCGCACGTCGAACGGTCGCTCGACGAAGAACAGGCAGTGTGCCACGTAGCAGTTGAAGTTCGTGTCGTGCAACCAGAACACGTCAGTCGCAGAAAGGATCGACTTGCAACCGTACGTCGCAACCATTCTCCGCACCCTACTCGACCACGAGCAGCAGCAGCACCATGTGGCAACCACCAGGCGGAAGATGCTGGCCACAGCGACTATAGTGGTCAGGGCGACGACGGCTGGCAATCCGAAAGCCAGACCCGCGATTACGAACACGGAGGATACGATGACCGTCGGCAGCAACCTCTTCTCCGACTGGTGACGGATACTTTTCAAGGGGACATTCCTCAGGTAACCAGGAACAGACTTTGGATTGTCCAGAGCAGTTCGTTCGTTCGGGGAACCTCTTTCCTCCGTTTCTTCCTCTTCCTCTTCATCAGTGGTGACTGTCATGGTCACAGAATGGCTATTCTCGATCGGCTGACGCCTCTTCTTTGATCAACTTTTTATACTATTTTTTATAAATGAGCATATTCTCAGAGATTCAATCGTCTGACTGTTCATATATCTGCAAAGAGAAAACAAATAAGTCTCAAAAATGGAGAGAAAACATATCATCTCGCACGCAAAGCCGTATCAATAGCCCCATGCGTTCCCAGACAAAATGACGTAGTTCGAAGTGCCTGTCTGACAAATTCCCTACTTAACCCTTTAGAGCATAGTTTCCCAACCTTTTTTTGTCCCATTGCCCCCTTCTTCAGAAACATTTTTGTCCCATCGCCCCCCAACTCCATCTCACCCATAGAATCCCATGTTATATCCGTAGCTTCTACCACCCCCAGGGGGCGTTAACACCCACGTTGGGAATCACTGCTTTAGAGGGTCATTTCTTCTAGTACCGTAAAACGGTATGAATAGAAACGAAACTCTGTAAAAGCACTAACATTTTTCCCCCATTATATTCACAATAATTTTCCATTATCATGTTAGCCAACTGAAAAGTAAATGGAACGGAAAATTCTTTTGTGAATATTATATATATAATACACAGCAGTCATCAAAAGATTAGGAACATCCCTCACTCTAATTTCTGCTCGTCCGTGCAGCACGTGCGTTGACGTAATAAACCAGATTTGCTGATAAAAAGCTTTCTCCTGGTCCTGGTCAGAAGCACCAGTTAACGTTGCAATTTGCGTGTTCATGGATAAAACAAGAGATTTGAGTGATTTTGAACGCGGCATGATTGTGAGCACCAGAAAGGGTGATTTCAGAATCCCCGAAGCCGCTAACCTTCTTAGTTTTTCTCGTACAACAGTATCTCGAGTCTTCAAAAAGAATGACAGCTGAGCCAAAAAACTTCGAGTGGAAAGCGAAATAGTGGGCGGAAATCACTTGTGAACGAAAGAAGTGCCGGGGTGGCTGACACGCATTGCGTGAAGCAACAGAAGAGCTACAACTCACCAAATTGCAGCGCAATACAACTTCGGATCATCGTAAAGCATGTCCGTATGCTCAACAAGACGGATCTTAAAGCGAATTGCTTTTATTAGCTGGCGATCAACAAGAGTCCCTTTGATTTCACTGCAAAACCGAAGAAAACGGCTTTTGTGGGCTAGAGAATGCCAAAATTGGTCACTTGATGAATGGAAGAAGGCTGTCTGGCCTGACGAGTCAAGATTTCTTCTCCGTGACATTGATGGCAGGATCCGTATGTGGCGCAAGCAGCATGAAGCTATGGATCCGACAACTTGTCACACGACAACTGTTCAAGCGGGTGGCGGCGAAATCATTGTCTAGGAAGCATTTTCCTGGTATACTCTTGGTCCCTTATTTCCACTGGAAACATCCGTCAACGCCAGCGCCTACCTCCACATCGTTGCTGATCACGCGCACCCATTTTTGGCCCTAATATTTCCCAATGATGATGGCTATTTCCAGCAGGATAATACACCCTCCCACGGGGCTGGAATTATCCGAGATAAGGTTTGAAGAACATGATTCAGAGTATCAATTGCTTCAACGGCCCCCTTTAGTCATCCGATCTGAACCCAATTGAGCATTTGCGGGACGAGGTTGAAAGGTCTGTTAAAAGCTCCGAGACACCACCTTATAATCTAAGGGAATTAAGAGCTGCCATTTCGTCAGCGTGGACTAATATTCCTCCTCAACGGTTTCAGAAACTTGTAGAGTCCATGCCAAAAAAAAATACCTGCTGTCAATAAAGTCAGAGGAGGTCCCACATGATATTAATGGTGAGTAGCAAGGTGCTCCTAATTTTTTGGTCACTTGGTGTATACAGGGTGCATAGGTAATAAGGAGTATGGGCCTTTACTGGTGAACCGTTGATGCTAGAGGCATACTGCCAATTAAAAAAAGTATCCAAATAACGTGTGGACCTCAGATACGTCATTCATGTTGCAAGGGATCGTGTAGTTATTGATATAAAAAAATGAACTTTTATACGGACACCCTGTCCTCAAAAACCCGATTATAAATTTGTTGCCCTGTCTCTCTTAAGCCCAACAAAAAAACATCCCATGTTTTTAAGTGTTATATTCGCTGAAATATTTGAATTCGAAAATCGCTAAAAATGAGGGAGAGAGCCGCATAAACTAAGGAACAACCTTCTTTCCCTTGTTTTTTCCAAACTCTCGGCCGCAACCCTTGGGAATTGATCACTTAGCACTAAAATGTAGAATCATTTGCACAGCATATAAGGACTGATTTTTGAGCACTGGGCAAAGTAAAACAGTATAGACTTCCTTCCCAAATGAGTAGGGTCAATATAATTGGTTAGTTACCAAATATATGCATCTATTATTTTCAGGTGTCATCAAATTTATGAGGCCCTAGGTCTTTTCAACTTTTCAGACACTGTTTTCGGGCCAAAAAAATTCCCATGAAGCTCGAGAGCCAACAATTTGGAATCGAGATTAGCACGATGGATGACCTTTTAACAGGTTGGTCGATGAGATCCAGGGCTCCATCTGAAAAGGAGGGGGGGGGTGGCTATATTATTTGAGAATTTCATTTATTCTGATATTATTTTTCCCCCAAATATGAATTTCGTAGAAAATACCCTCTCACTGTGCAGGTCTGGGATGTCTACTAACAATAACAAATTCTCCCTAGGCGGAGCATGAATCCCTTGAGAATACGTGAAGATGATCACTTTATAGACAAAAAAATTCATAAATTCTGAAATATTTCTTGGAATAATTCTGAAAATACTGCAATAATTTTGAATTTTTTTTCACATTAATTATAAAATATTTCTTTTAGTAATTCTTGATTATGATTTTTCATGAAATGCAAAATTCTTTTTTCCACTATTAATCTGAGATTATTTCTTTCAATAATTATGAAATTATTGCTCAATAATTATGAAATTATTGCTCAATAATTATGAAATTATTGCTCAATAATTATGAAATTATTGCTCAATAATTATGAAATTATTGCTCAATAATTATGAAATTATTGCTCAATAATTATGAAATTATTGCTCAATAATTATGAAATTATTGCTCAATAATTATGAAATTATTGCTCAATAATTATGAAATTATTGCTCAATAATTCTGGAATAATTTCTCCCATTAGCTCTGAAATGTTTTGTAAAAATTAAATTTAAAATTACTTCTATAAAATTTCTATAAATTCTGCAACTATGTAAGCCTTATTCGTCGGTGGACCACTGCAAAAAGATTCGTAGGCCACGTGTGGCCCGAAGGTCATGCGTTTGAAGATTCCCCCCCCCTCCCCGCCCAGGGTGAATGTTCTAGTTGCTCATTTGGAAATCGGGATCAGCTTTTTTATAAGTAAATATAAGCATTTAATGTTTTGAAAAACTGTTCACCGTATACATACTTTCGCGTGTTAGCAAACTTTAATGCAAAAACTATGTAAATACCATCTGCTTCTAAGCACATAAAGAATGAGAATCCAAAACAGTTTCAGTTGTCAAGGCGAAATGCACGATGTTATCATGTGATACGACATGAAAAGCATTTCAAAAAAAAAAATCTCTTACATTAAATAGAAATTATTAAATCATTAAATGTTACCGTGAATGTGATAAATCGGTTATTATGCATTAATAATCGCTAATCGTCGTGGTAAAATTTGTCGAATAGAAGTTCGTTACGTCGAGGAATGATTGTAGAATTCGTCATTTGTTAAATGAGAGTTCGTTATATCGGGGTATGATAGTCAAATTTGTTAAATAGACGTTTGTTATACAGAGGTATCAGAATTCCTCAAATAGAAGTTACAGTATTTCGGGAGTATTCGGAAAAATTCATTAAAACAGAATTCATTACATCCCGTTCAAACTCTGGCTCACAAGCACGGTCATCGAAATGATAAACCTTATTACGGCAATGTGATGAATTTAGTACTATTGATCATTTCTACCAACAACGTTTCAGTATTATGTATAGTCGTCGGTAAAAGTGACAAATTTAAGGAAGGTTAGCAAGCTTACCGACTGGTCAGTGGTTACCTACAATAACCTGTTATTAACCGAATTTATGGCAATGTATTTACCGCAACATACAGTATACATTTTATTCCACACATTTTACCTACCTTTCGAAACCATGGGATGACGCGAGTTATGCATTAACCCCTTAAGTTACAAGCTATTGGTAAAAAATTCAGATTATCTCTGTTTGACGAATCGGTGATAAACATGGTAATCTTGTCCCAACCTAACCGCAAGTTAGAAATAGGAAAAGAAGGGAAGGGAAAAAAAAGAAAAAAGGAAGATTAAAAAAGGAAAACAGTATAACAGATAAGAAGATAAGAGAGCAGGTACGAAGTATATTTCTCTTTTCACCCTCGCCCTACCTGTTCATTTTCACTCTTACATGTATATAGTAGAAGAATGCATCATATGTGGGGAGAAAAAATCACTAATAGGAGTCTAGAAAAGCCGGAAGGATAGGTAAAAACAAAGGGTTGCAACAAAGCTTCACCATGATGAGAAGGCAGGAAAGAAACCACGCAGAACTTGTTCGAATTCATTATACTGGCGTTTGGACGCAATATCCCGTCCTTGATCATTAAGAGGCTAAATATTAAAAAAAAGTAATATTCCATGGTTACTTCGGAAACAGAAATACATAATAACGCTTAATAACCAGTCATTATGAGTAATAACCGGGTTTATCGCATTTGCCGCAACATACCGTATACATTTTATTCCAAACAATTTTTGTCTTTTACCTTGAAAAACCAGGGGAAGACGCATGTAAGGAATTAAACATCCAGTAAATATTAAATGTTTCAATGGTTACTTCGAAGACAGAAGTGCATAATAACCGATTTTTACGCATAATAACCGGGTTTATCACATTTGTCGCAACATATACATTTTATTCCAAACAATTTTCCTTACCTTCAAGACGCATGTTAGGATTGAACATGCAGTAAATATTTAATGCTTCGTGGTTACTTCGTAAGCAGAAATGCGTTTCATCATCGCTATAGTTAGTAAATAAACACGTCCAGATCGAAATCATGTTCAGTCGACGAGCATGTCCATGATAAATAAGAATCCAGCAATCAGTTCAATCAACCGTCGATGGTAACCCGTAAAATATGGTAGTCGAAAATTTCACCTCACGTTTCGGTTTTTATGGAACGGGAAGAAAAGGGCCGCGATTGTGTTCCGTCGAAATATATCCTAGCATGGGTACGAAGCTCATGCGCGAGAGAGAAAAATAAATGAAATGGAATAGTATATGCATGTATATGGTTTGATGTTACATGGCCGCTGCTGCAAAAAGGAATAGAGTTCCGTTCCGTGTTCTGGCAGATATCGATCCGGTGCTCAGTGTCTCTCGCGCGCAGATGGCGGTGGCTCTTTGCCATCGTCGTCACTAGGGTTTTCATCTCTCCGTAAAAAGGAGACATGATGACCACCTAAATTCCATTAATTTTAAAAGATTCCCTTATTTCACTCCTCCTTCTGCTGCTCGAATCGACGAACGGAACAAATATAATGTTAAACTTTTGGAATCCATAGGTTTTTGCTCTTCTCCCTTTTTTTTGTTCTAGCTACGTTGAGGCTAGAAAAGTATTCACGTATTTAACTATTCTGAAACGCGATTGATGGCACTCAGAATTGTAACATGATGTGTGTTTTCCGCTTTGAATAGTGCATTACTTATATTGGGGGGAGGGGGGGGGGGGAGAGCGAAATCCAGTTTAATGAGAGATGAAATATGTACAGGGTCTCCTTTAAATGCTAATGCGGCCTTTATTTCATCAACCGTCTGTCGTAGAAGCATGATTCCAGTTCAAAAGGCTTTAAAAATTACCGTATACCAGTTTCGAGAGTAAAAATACAATGCGTAACAAAATTAAAAATCTAAATTTTCATACGGTCTCCCTGTCCTTTGACTACCAGTTAGACAGTTGTCGCCCTGTCTATCCTGAGGCCAACAGAAAAAAATTCCCTGTTTTTAACTGCAATATTCACCGAGATATTTTTAACAAAAAACTCGGTAAAAAGTTGGAAATTAACAGCAAAAACTAACGCTCAACGATCCTTTCCCCTCATTTATGTTGTCCTTTCCCAACCTTTATCCGATTTTTGAATTCGAATATCTCCGCGGATATTGCACTTGGAAACTTGGATTTTTTTCTTCTTCTTCTTCCCCTCAGCAGAGAAAGAGCAACTTTCTAATTGGAAGTTAGAGGAAAAGGGGACCGTATAAAAATTTAGATTTCTTTATTTTGTCACACACTGTATTCTCACTCTCGAAACTGGCACAGCGTAATTTTTTAACACATTTTGAGCATTTTTAAACTGAAACCATACCTCTACGACGGACAGTTGATGAGACAAGGATCGCATTAGCATTTACAGGGCAGCCTGTAAACGCGTACTGAAGAGATATTGGCAAGTTTCTAATTTTTTTTAAGCTCTCTCTCTACACAAATTCATGCAGTCATGGTCGGAGATACGGGGAGGGCGTGATACAAAGGTGAAGTTGACTGATCTAATACATATATGAATTGACATCATCATCATCGTGCTCCCCCCCCCCAGACTATCTCCGCCTATGCATGCAGTTTATGCATAAATAATCAGAACTGCTTCAAGAAACATGAAAATTTACTGACGTTGTTATTGTGCCGTGTTACCACTGGTATACACAAGCTTCCTCCTCCGTACCAGATCGTGGCCAAATATTAAGAGATGAAGAGGTATAAGTAGATGGTCGAAGAGAGAAGACCTGGGCCATGCTGGAAAATGCGCGTGTATGTTTTATGAATCTAACGTAAAACGTGTGAAGTTTATTTCTGTGCAATGCTTGTTATAGGGCTTATCTGCTCCACATGCCGAAAGTTCGACCAATACATCAATACCACTCACACGATGTGCAAATACGCGTTCCCACAGCCAAACATATGCCCAGGGGGTGTCGAGGCTGTTTCAACCTTCTTCCCAATATTTAATGAATGTACAATGCAACGTGTCATTCCCCCCCCCCCTCCTGCATAAGGCTTGAGTCCCGTGTATACGGGACGACTGGAAACTTTCGGCATGTATTCGGTGGGTTATTTGTGGGAGGAAACTACACGGGATTTTATCTATTTTTCTGCATGAAGATATATACTTGTTGCTGAAATATAATTTTAAAGTCCATTGTTTTTTGTTTTGTTTTTTTCATTTCAATCACAATTTTTTTGCGAAAAGCCCGTACGTGAAGGAGCTAAGAGTAATAATAAGGGCACAGAACTGTACATTGATCAACAAAAGAAACAACTACATTCAATTCTTAACATTTATTGACATCAAGTTAATTAATACATTAAAATTCAGCGGGTCGAACGTGTCTATGAGATACATTTGAATAAGTTATTCGGTGCGGCAAAACCGAAGAAACCATTGGCTTTCGCGGTCCCTTCGCCTGTCAACAGTAGCAATACCAAAATACTGACCGATACCTTCATCAATAAACCGCTGGTCTGTGAATGATCCGACCTGAAGAGAAAGGGAAAAAAAACATAACAACACCACAAAAAAACAGATGCCAACGTTTTTTGTAAATTTTAAGGAACGTTCAAACGGCCCTTATGAAACGGTAAGACATAATTATAGCCACTGGGGTGGGCGTCTTCAAGTTGATGGCTGTGTTCTCTTCTCTCTTGTGTTTGATTTCGTGGAGTCTTCTCCAATTGAACCATCCTATACAAAGAAGTTGCATTCAAGAATTCATATCATGCTAGTCTTTGTTTAAGCGCGTATGCATCACATCTAGTGATGCTTGGCATTAATGATGTTCGTGATTTAAAAAGAGACCTCCCTTCTTGTACTGGGATAACCAGACCGAACGGGAGCTTCTTTGTTTTCGCAATAAAATGGCTTGCTTCGCTTATATCATTTAACACCCGACATGATCCTACCCCAACTTCTCATCCACCTCAACGGGCAAAAAAAGGTGTATATACAAGGCCTGTTATGGCCTTTTTTTTTTAAAACCGAACACAACTCCGGTCTATCCCCATGGGCAATTTACTACCGAGTGAGTTGGCCGGAAGTGTGAGTGTGTGTGTACATACTAACAGTCTGAGTGCGTATAGAGTGTTGCTTCTGATTTCTATATTTCAGAAGTGAAGCGAGTGAAGTGTGACGGTTGAATATTTGTACAAGAGCGAGATTTTTTGAATGGAGACATCGGTTCGCATTCGCGCATCGAAATTGAGAACAACAGAAAGGGACCGTTCAAGTATTACGTCATCATCAATGGGGGGTGGGGGGGGGGTTTCAGATTTGCTGACAAGGGGGGAGGGGGTTTGAATAATGCTTACGTCATCAACCACCCTTTATGAAAATATGAGTCGAATTCAGAGGGGCAGAGCTGATGACGAAATTTTTCTGGCAAGGGTGGGGGGGGGTCAAAAATGGCTAAAAATTTGCTTACGTAATACTTGAACGGCCCCAAACCAACTTCAGCTGACCACCACTGTGACGACGGTGGGGGGGGGGGTTCGAACCCGGGATGCGAGTCCGTCACAATGACCACTCGACCACCACAGCGGCTCATATTATAGAGACTGGATATCTAATAGGTATTAAATTTTACCGCTACCATAACCGCACAACACTTCGTAAAAAATTAACCGGTGAAGTAGTAGTTCCCCTAGCCCTTTCAGACCCGAGCATTCATTTTTTGGAATTTGCAGAATATTTTTGCATTTTTGGCGCTTAAAAAATGCATCAAAAACATAAATGTCATAAAAATCGGGGTTTTTTTTCCAAATTTTCAATTTGTTTAACTTGTGTTTTCGTGAAGAAATAATTCATTTCGTTCAATTTTTTGAGCCACGATGATGCTGTGTATATTCATCTTCACATACAATTTTTTCTAGAATTTTATTGCTAAATTTTATGTAATAAGTCACACTTTACCCGGAGACACTTTCTCCCCTTGAAACCATCTTAAAAACCTCCTGAAAGTTCAACTTCAAGTGCTGCCCTCTGATGAAAGTCAATGGAAGTTCATATAATCACCAGTTTCTAACTAAAAAATTACACAATCCTTCAACTCAGGGCTTAACCCACCCCCCCCCCCGAGGTCCAAAGAATCTTCTTAGGGCTAAAAAAGTCAATTTTCAAACAAAAGAACCGGCAAAAAAACTTTAATTCTAGTCTGGTGATCAAAATAAAAAAATTATACAATGAGAAAGAGCAACTCACCAACCATTTTTGGCACCAGGGTCTGAAAAGGCTTGAATTTCAGAGCCTCCCCCCCCCCCCACCCAGTGATTTTTTTATTACATCTTCAAAATGGAAATTAACGAAAACTGCACAACGGAAACGTTTGTTTCCGTTGTGCTTTTATTAAACTCGCCACGTTACTTCTAACATGATGTGCTTCTTTTTGTAGATCACATTGTCACAAAATTACTTAGCCCATGCGGGATTCAGATCTCTCGTCACATTCAAGCAACCAGTGCTACGCATGCATCAAACTTTCATATGTTAATCTTGGTGAGTTACACCAAAAAAATGGCGTTGCTTTGCCTCGATTCCATAAGATATTGCGTTTATTTATTTTAGTTTTTCTTTTAGATTCGTAAGATTCGGGCCGAAATGAAATTGAGTTCGGAGAAGAAGAATAATCCAATTTCCATACGTAAGATTAAAGACGCTGCTGCTGCAGTAGAAAACCTATTTCTCTCTCGCAGGCAAGAGATGGAACCTTGACCTAGAATATTTGATTTTGCTCCCGTTGGAATATATGCTTCCAGATTCAGAGCATCTGCCACAGACACATCTCTCCTCTTCCAACAGCGTGATGGCGTATTGTTCTTACTACCATAAAGGGGGGAGCAGGAAAAGTCCTTTCACTCGACAAATTGGATGTTCTACCGAAAGCCATTGAAAGTCCATTTTTCACCAGTATAAAATTCATGAGGAAAAATTAAGAGAGGAGAATACATGCATATGACGCAACGAAAGAGTTAACGAGATCAAGTATAATGTGATAAATAATTTGTAATAAAATGTAATATGATTTAAGTTGATCTTATTACATACCTTTCGACGTCGTTTAATCCTATCTTCTCTCATAGTGCTTAAGCTATCTCGAAATAGAAGTAGAACACTTAAATTCCTTTCTTAGCAAGGCGAGTGTAGAAATTTGACATTTTCTTCGGTAAACAAATTGTAAAAATTTATTCTTAACAAACCACCTTAACTTCTTTACAAACCACCTATGTAGTAGAACTTTAAAATACATACCACGAAGAAAATTGTCGTTATAAGGGACTTTCTCGTTATAAGCGAATATATCCCCCCACACCCGAGCTTTCAACGTTTGCAGAATTGATTCAAATCAGTCACTTCCTGGACCGTAAACTAGATCTATTCCATAATGAGACGCGAGCTGTAGAAACAAGTAGACGGAATTCACGCTCAAGGGACCCGTCTTATGAGCCAACAAGGGAGGTATATATAGCACGGATTCCTAATTATTGGCATTATTGTATAATTTACGCCCAAGAAGGCAATCGTCGGCTGTTGTATCAACTGCAGGCGGGCGTAAATGAAATGGAGATGACAGCCATATGGGCCAGGGGATTTCCCTTTACACAGAAACCCCGTGTCTCGGAATTTCCTTAGACCATCGCCTAATGCTCTGAGCGGTAGGAAGTTCAACACCACGGTATTGTCGACGAAAAGCACGATGAACAGTTGTTACGGACTCACACTTAGAACACAAAACGATTTTTGTTCTGCCGTCGCCATCTTGACAAACACTGAAGTGGCGGACGAAGGAAGAGCGTTAGCGCTACCTGTCGGCAACTGCGGGAAACTCGAGATTATCCTCTTTCTACCTATACATTATTCGATCAAAACGGATTAAAGGCTCAATAGTTATGATTTTTTTTAAATCTGATGATTCTTTTTTGAAACACCCTGTACTTCTAATTTTTAACTCCCAATAACCGAATTTTTTTTTTTACTGGAGCTGCCATCTGGCTTCTACATTTTGAAATGAAGATAGTGAATGCTTCAATTTCCGTGTTATGTAAGTTTCATGTTATAGGTCTGCTGAGAGACTTTTTCCGATGGGAGACCTACTCGGAGCGTCTCGAAGTTGGAAAACCGGAGAAAACCGACTTCGACTGACCACCGATGTGTCGCCAATGAGATTCGAACCCGGATTCTCACGATGCGAGTCCCACACGATCACGCAGTGGCTATTGATGTGTTACTTTAGGAATGCTTGAAAATGGAAAAAAACTGAGTGAAACCAACAGAAGCCTTACAAGAACTGGCAAACTTAGTTGGGGTTAATTCGATTCTTAACTACAATTTTGTTGATTATCCTCGTGTGCAGAAGATTTATCGATCGATTTGCAATTTGAAAAGTTTTAGCCAATCTAAGAGGAATCTGCAGAATTTATTTTGCACGATGCTTTTACTTACCTCATTAAGTCTGTTCCTCTTTGATCATTTTTCATTGCCGAAAATTCCTGGTAAGAGAATAAAAAGATATGTTGCATTACAAACCACGTTTACACAAAAAAAATTGCAGGGAAGGAATTCTTTTGGCAGATTAAAAGTATATTTTTCGGGAGTTATAGCTCGTTCTGATGGTCGAAAGCCGTCTCAATGTTCCGTGTGTTCGGAATTCCCTCAGTCATATCATCAAAATGGTTCCTGACACAGAGGTATTCATCTTCTTGCAGGGTCGCCCTTTTTAAAACACGGATCTCGGTGCGAAAATAGTAGAGGGACCAGAAACATCTTGATAATTTCGAGATCCCAAAAATGTTTGGAGGTCCCGATATGATACAGGGTGGACGAGATGGTGTCCTTGACACATTTAAAAAATTAATAAGGAATCAACCGATTGAAATAAAAAGATACGATTTGCACTGAAATACTTATGGCCTGGAGTTGGTTTTTTTTATAAATTGAAAATTGAAGTTCAAATTTCACTCCCGGGTGGCGCTGTCAGTGTGCGACCGCACCTGCCGCGGTTCTAATCTTGTGGCAGAATGACATGGTGCCAAGCCGACATCACGAGTACTGACTTCTCGGTGCAGGTGATAGTGCCCCCCACCTCCCCGATTCCGAGAATAATAAATTTAAGAAGAGAAGAAAAAAGTACTCTGTCTTTTTCTACTATTTACTCTACGTGTATTCCTATACTACCCTGAAGGGAAAACACGGTATATTTTGAACACCGTCTAACTTTTTTCTATTATCAAAATGAAACAAAAGCTGAATCCGCCCATTGGTTGTTGAACTGACAGTTGGGGGAGGGGTGTAAAACATGCTTGAGTGGGGAAAAGGCACTCTGAGCTTGCCATCGCCGAAATAAGATTTTAAAAAGGCGAGATATCTCGTAATTGGAGAAATGTGAGCATCGAGTTAGGTGAGATTTGGGTGGTCAGGTGAGGTATCTGAGAAACCGGGACATATCCCGGAATTCCTAATCAAAAACCGGGGCAAAACACGGAATCAATTAATAAAAACCGGGACATTTTAAAAACGCTCTTTTGGGGGACATTACAGTATAAAATTGCAAACTCGCAATTGTATTACGAAAATATAATAACACTGCTTCCACACAAAGCGCCAAAATCAGTAAAACATCAGTATAGGGCTGTGGATGTCGGACATAATACCGTATATATGGGATTGAAGGGCTTACACCGTGAGGAAGGAATTTTATGTTATCATTATTGAATCCAAAACATTTTTTAACCTCAAGGTATTTCATGAAGCAATGACATTTGTGCAGATTTTTTGAGATTTTCAATATTATTGAAAATGTTAGCGTCCTCTATAGAGAGCAAAAATGAGATAAAGTAATTAAATGCATTTATTGAAGACAGCTTAGACAATTAAAGGCCTTCAAGTCTAGGTTTTTATATGTCTTAACTGTGCATTTGCCATAATTTTCATGTTTTATCTGAAAAATATAATTTGAACATAACTGTTAATATACACTGCTGGCCACCCAAATTGCAACACCAAGAAAGACAAGAGATATCGCAACAATATTTATTTTGTAGATAACATGTTGACCAAGCATCAAATGATTAAATTTATAGACTTCTGTGAAGTGTGGTTCCTGCCAAAATCAGTAGCCAGAGTAGCCGCCATTGTTGGAGATCACCGCTGCCACACGCCTCGGCATTGATTCAAAGAGACTTTGGATGTGTTCTCGGGGTACAGCAGACCAAGCAGCTTCCACGCGTTGCCAAAGTTGATCTGGTGTGGCAGCTGGGGATGTAATCTGGGTCAATCGTTGAGCAACCATGGACCACATGTTTTCTATCGGCGAAAGATCCGGAGAGCGAGCTGGCCAGGGAAGCAATTCTATCTGGCGATTGACGAAGAACCTTTGGACAATGCGTGCCACGTGTGGTCGCGCATTATCCTGTTGAAATATGGCTGTGGGCAAGCCCTGAAGGTAAGGAAGGACAACTGGCTCCAACACCTCGGAGATGTAGCGCTGGCTTTTTAAAGTACCGGCAATGCGTACTAGAGGAGTGCGAGAGTGATATCCAATACCGCCCCATACCATAATACCCGGTGCAGGACCAGTGTGGCGGTGCATAACGCAGCTGTTCAGCATCCTCTCGCCACGGTGTCTCCAGACTCGAATCCGACCATCGTGGTGCTGCAGACAGAAGCGTGACTCGTCAGTAAAGACAATTTCATTCCATTGTGCTGTCCACATCCTTCTTTCATCGCACCATTGGCGGCGGAGACGTCTGTGGTTCTGCGTCAAGGGTAGACGAAGCAATGGACGTCTTGCGAACAGACCACTCTGCTGTAAACGGCGTCGAATGGTACGCGCAGACACTGGATGATGCGGTACAGACTGAATGTGCTGTGCTATGGTTCGTGATGTGGCTGAGGGATCCGTCACTGCCATACGCACAATACGCCTGTCATCACGTGAAGTGGTGCACTGAGGTAGATGCGATCGAACACGTCGGTCCGTCGTACCCTCCTGCATCCAACGATCACATATTCGCATTACAGCTGTTTGGTTTCGTCCAACACGACTACCGATTTCCCTGAAAGATAATCCACAATCTCGGTAGGCCACTATCCTTCCTCTGTCGAACTCGGATACTTGATCAAAAGATGATCGCTGTTTTCTACGAGGCATAATTGATCGTTTTTTTTGAAAAAACCACAAGAAAAACACAATTGCCGTACTTCAAATCGTCGAAATCTCCAAGCCTTAAATAGCGCTTTGAAGTGGCGCCACAGGCGCGCGTGATGTGCGTCTGCGCTGAAATTCTAATCATTTGCATATCTCACCTCCGCTAATGCATGTTGTAAATTTCATATTATTTGCATGCTTCCTTCAGGGTGTTGCATTTACGGTGGCCAGCAGTGTATATTTACAGTTAGTTTAAAAATTCGATTTTAAGATGCTGCTAATTCCACCGTTAATGTTGATTTAAGTGGTCTTTGGTAACCATATTGATACGGACCCATGTCTAAGTTGAGAAACCTAGTTGCAGCTCGGTACTTCGCACCAATGAGTAAAGTCGATATTCTACCATAACATTGTCTGTATGGGAGAAATATTGGTTCCAGAGGATCAGTTTTTAAGAGGGGTATCCGTTTATTCATCACCCAATTAAGTGAGGTGGACTGTATTTAGAAATTATTCTGTTTTATTCGATCTTTGATCGAGCAAAGAAAAGCCGGGACAAAATAGGCGTCCCGAAGGCCTTTTCCAAGACGGTGAATTCAATAGCGAAAGGAACCAAGAGATGAAGTTTTTTTTAATTTCGTGCTAGTACGTTATTAAATGAGAATTATGTCCAGTTTTCTGATTGGCGCCCGTATGCATACACAAATTTCCCAGAGAAAAGTTCTCTCTCAAAACCCTTTAACATTTACAAAAAGTTTTTTTTTTTTGAGTCTTACCTGATGTGCACGAGCTTCTCTCCGACTGTCGTCGCGTCTCCTGCTGAGAAGACTAGAGTGGCGGGAGTCTCGTCTTCGCCTCTGACCATGATTCGATATCCTTTCATCTCTTATATTCTCTGATGATGGATCGATTCTTCGCGAAGATGCTCTCGACGATTCCAGTCTTCTGTTCGAACCCGGGATCATTTCGGTTGAAAACCCGCCTCGACCGTCTGGTAATATGATTCGACCAGAATCGTACTTCCGAAATGATTCAGAATCTTCGGTGTTTGAGGCGTCTCGTTTCTTGGTTTCCCGAACCATGTTCCGCCTCTCGTTGTCGACCGAACCCTCGCGTCGAAGTGACGATCTAGATTCTGCGATTCTGGTGCTTCTTGTCTGCATGCTTCGGGTGCCCACAGACCTAAGATTTCGGGAGGAAGTCCGAATCCTCTCTCTACGGTTTCTGATGTGAGCAAAGGTTTGACGATGTGATGTTTCTGAGACAGATCTACGGATCCTTATTCTTGACTGCGAATTTTCGAGGCGTCGTCGTGATTCTTCTTCCATAGACCGGATTCTCACGTCGCGGATCTCACTTCTGCTGCGAGTGACACGTGTTTGATCATCCCTTCTGGTTTGTAGGGATTCCCCCGTGATTCTGCCAGTTGTCTGACTAATAACTGATCGCTCTCTGACTCTGTTCCATCGAGACGTCTCCGGTGCTTTATAAAATCTAAACTCTGTCTCTGGTTTGCACAATGCCCGGATCTGGTTCTTTCTCAAGCCTTCCCGGTAATATGGCATTCCTGCTAGCTGAACTGACGATTTCATAACTCCATAATCGTTTGCAAAACCATTCGAACTGTCATTCCCCGTTACCATTACGAAGTCGGAAACATGGAAATATTCTATGACATTTGAAATCTGATCGACACCCGGTTCTCGATGCGTCCGAAAACAATGTAGTGGCATCCATCTCAACACGAACAAAACAACAGTTAGCACGTTATGGCTGTTCATACCTTGGCGATAGAAAAAGAAAAGAAGCGAACATTTTTACACAAAAGTTCAATAACACAATGTAAAATTCGTGTCTAGCTCTGAGATGTCAAGCTTCTCTATAGCTATACATTTTATGAATACACTACTACTACCACTACATACCGTACTGCACCTCGTCCATATTTCTCTGTGAAACAACTAACGAATTGGTACATGTTAGAAAGTGCGTGTACGTGCTGTGAACCTAACGTGATGTTTTTTTGTGTAACGCTTGTTATAGTGCCACCATCTATCATCTATTGTTTGAACTGTGAAACTGTGAGTGAAATGTGATGATTGATTATTTGTACCGTTGAATGCCTGTTGCTCTCTGTGGCTCGTTTTTTAACGGGGTGATAGGCTCATATCCGCGCCTCGAATTGGGGACCACAGAAAACCAACTTAACTCGACCACCACTGCGGCGCGGGTTGGGTTATTCAAATGCAAGGCCACAACAGGCAAAAGGAGGTGGCTGAGAAAAAGATGCCCATAATAAATATGGATGTCATATTTTAAAAATAGAGCAACCAATTAAAAATGCAATTACAAACAATATAAACACATGATGAAATATTATACAATGCCCATAAAGAATACTTATGGTTGTCTTATTCTAAGTATGGATAGCTTCTCGATTTACCCCAACATGTTTATCGTATTTCTTTTTGAACGTGTCAATTGTGTTACAATTTACTACCTCCGGGGGTAAGCTATTCCATTTATTAACAACCCTATTAGAGAAAAATTCCCTGCGACACCATAACCTTTAATTGCCCCTTACTAAACTATACTGATGTTCCCTTGTCGAAGCAGTCGATTGACGGCGTATCAATAAATCAAGGTCCATCCTATTCATTCCGCTGAAAATTCGATCATATCCCCCCCCCCCCGACACCTGCGTTCTTTCAACGTAAACGTATTCAAAAAATGAGGTTTCTCTTCATAACTGATTGCCCGTGTGCCAACAAGGACAGAACTCCGCCACTGGAATTATCCCGGTATATCGGTAAGTAAACGATGATGATGTCTATATACACAAATAGCATATAAATTAAACCAGTCAACCAACATCATTAACACTGGAGGTGGCCGATGCCGCCTAATAATAATCTAACCAATTTTTTATACCTATATTTTCCCCAAATTATAATATCATTAACTAAATATAATTTACGTTGGACCAAACGCCTTTAACCGATGACACAGCAGGGTCCACATTTGGCATTTTATCGGGGCCGAGGACCACAAACTTATGCAACACACACATATTAGGCATATTACTAAACAGCTCGGCACGTCTTGTGTTGAGCAACCCTTGAGTTAGATATTATAATCTGTGGATTTGATACCCCCCCCCCCCCACATGAGAGGAAATTGGGGTGTTACGTTGGGCTCTCCATAACCATAACCTCCGTAAAGGGATTTGCAATTTACAAACCACATATGTTCTCTTAAACATTTTTTTCACTTTAATTTTTGTGGGCCCTCTCTAATCTACACGATTCTTTCAAAAAAATTAGAACGTCCCGGAAATTTACGAGTGCAATTCATGAAACGCTCAAGTCAGAAAGCCGAAATTTATAGTAGGCTATATATAATTTGAATTTTCATCTGCTAAGATGTTGCCCTCGTCGGTGGCATAAAGTTTGCATAAAGCATGTATTATTTAATGTGCATCTTAAAATGTCAAATTACATCTTCCCCTCCTTGTTTCAAAAAAATCAGAATACCTGACTCGAAACTTGGGTACTTTCGTGACTGTACCTGGTGCTGATCCCGTCAAGGGATTCTAGAGTCTTGCTAAGAAAAAAACAGCGATGACGGGATTCATATGGTTGAGCTTCAATTCAGATCTGTGACGAAGGCATCAGTTCGATGTCTAAGTGCATAAAATCCATGGTCAAGACCAAAGATAGCCGCAGCACTTGTTACGATACCAGCAAGCCTTTTTTCATACTGTGCAAGCAGATGGACGCGTAAAGAAATGTCCCGTTTTTCGACCCGTAATGCGAAGATTGAACTATTCTAAGTTTACATGCACCAGGTCTGTATACATAACCGGAGAAGACGTACAACATTTATTCGATCAAGTTGATGTAAATTTGCATGTGAAAATGTTTATGTAATAATCAAGTCGGATGCTTTGTAATTTTATGAAACAACACTTTCGGGATATTTCAACTTTTGTTGTTGAAACAAACAGGAGAAAAAGTAATTTGACGCATTTTATGGCCCATTCCGTTTATTTTATACAGTTTTAGCAGCCACCGATATGCGTAAAAGGGATCTCTTAGATGGAAATCCAAATTATAGCCATATACTGTGTGTGTAAATTTGTGCTTTTTTCCCAACTTGAGCATTTCAAGAACTGATTTCACAACAATTTCATGAACTGCGCTCTTTAAATTTCTGGGAGGTTCTCATTTTTTAAAACAAACGTGTGTGTATATAAGCATTTTCTATAAATTATAATGATAAACTAAATATAATTTACGTTACACCAAGCGCCTTCAACCGTCGTTGACATGGCGCGGGCCACATTTATCATTTTATTGAGGCCACGGGCCACTAAACTCTACCATACACATATTACTATACAGCTCGACAAGCCACGCATGTGTTGAAGACCCCTGGGTTAGACGTTACATCCAGGGCTTGATTTTTTTCCCACATAACAAATTGAAGTATTTGCGCTGCGACCTCCATAACTCTTCGCAGGGGGCCTGAAATTTAAACAACTTATATATAAGTTCTCTAAAATATCTTATACTCTAATTTTCGGAACCCTCTCTAATCTGTTTTTCCCAGGTCACTATAAAGTCGATTTCAGGCATTGGTTATACAACTACATACATCTTTGGAAGGACACATTAGCATTTACTTTAGTATTCAGAATGAATTTTTGAAGCAATGGTATATAGTACTCACCGGGAAGCTCTCGAACTATGTGTTGCCCGTTCAGTCAGGTACTTGCAAGTGGCTCGGATCCAACCGGGATCACTATCCCTTATATACCCTGGGATTTGAAATGTAGATCCTCTTATCGCCGCTTCCAGGTTCCGGATCAAGTGAGTTTGTGTCAACAACGTGGTTGTGAATTCCGCGGATAACAACTGATGTTATACCGAATAAGCTTACACATACGCACACACACGTGCGGGCAAACATAAAACGCTAAATCGGTTTTCCACTCCGTGGTACAAATATAGAATTCCCGTGGGATGTGCATCTAATTCTCTTACAGATTAATGCTCTACACTATTTTCAAACTCACTGTTATGTGAATAATAATTCCTGTCGAAAATAGAAATTGAATATAACGGTTATTTATATTACAACAATTGGCCCCCTCTCGATAGGAGGCTCAAAAGTAGAGAGCAATGTAGGCATGTGTAGTGCTTTCAATGACTTTTTCGCGTCAGTTTTTAATGGAGATAATGATATTCGATATACGGGTGTTGCATGGGGTAATAAAACGCTCAACGATATTCAAGTGGAAGACGTGGAGGTCCTAAATCTTCTAAGAAATGTATGTGCAAGCAAAGCACCAGGACCAGATGATATCTATCCCAGGGTTCTCAGGGAAGGTGCTAATGAATTGTTGGGGCCAGTCGCACAGATATACAGGAGTAGTGTTGCTGAGGGTATCGTCCCGAGAGTAGTGGGAAAAGGGGGTTACTGGAACAAAGGACTTAGTACAGTCAAGGCTAGGACCGGAAAAAGGCGCAAAAGGCGTTCGATGTACGCATGCGCGTCAGGAGGTCCCGGTTTTATCCCCCCCCCCCATTATAAAAGAGGAATGAACCCGTGTTCCACTTTCACTCCGATTAAAAAAAAAAAATGGAAGATGTATACCGAAATCCGAAGAGTGAGGGTAGTTATGGTGGTGTCGAACCATTATATCGAGCTCTAAAAGGGGAATTTTCTCGAACAAAAATAAGAAAGTGGTTAGAAGGGGAAAAATCTTACACACTCCATCGTGAAAGAAGAAAAAAGTTCCCCAGGAACCGTATTATAGTTGGTGCAATGAATCAACAATTCCAGGCTGATTTAGTTGACATGAGAAACCTGGTAAAATACAACGACGGTTATCAGTATATCTTAACGTGTATTGATGTGTTGTCTAAATATGCTTGGGCCATCCCGCTCAAAGACAAAACGGGGCGGAGCGTGGTGAAAGCGTTTGATCAAATATTTGTCGAAAGGCAACCACATGTTCTGCAAACGGATAAAGGCACCGAATTCAAGAATAAGGTCTTCCAAAAGTTTCTGAAGGAAAAAGGGGTCAAGTTCTTTACGACAGAGGATGACGTCACAAAGGCTGCGATAGCAGAAAGGTTCAATAAAACGCTGAAATCGAGGATGTGGCGATACTTCACAGAAAATAACACGCATAGATACATAGACGTGTTACAAGATCTGGTTTTTGGGTATAATAATAAGTTTCACAGGAGTATAATGATGAGTCCTACCGAAGTTAATAAAGAAAACGAAAAGAGGGTGTGGGACAACCTCTATGGGAAGAAAAAGGTTAAAAAAGTAAAACAAAGGTTTTTTATCGGTGACCAGGTTCGTATTTCTCGTACGAAACACCCTTTTGAAAAGGGATACGAGTCTAATTTTACACATGAAGTTTTCGTGGTGGATGAATACATACCGAGGGAGATACCCGTCTACAGACTAAAAGATTTGATGGGTGAAAAAATTAAAGGGACATTTTACGAACATGAAATGACGAAGACCACACTAGAAGACACCTTTCCTATAGAAAAAATTCTAAGAAAAAGGAAGAGGCAAGGTAAAACAGAGCTACTCGTAAAGTGGATGCATTATCCAGAAAAGTTTATATCATGGATATAAATACAGCGACTCAATCCATCTTTACTCATTTCAACAAGATGGCTTCGTTCTACTTAACGCTCCCAAGCGATTCGAGCATGAATTTCTTTCCTGATAACACCCTTTCCAACTTCGTCACAAAACTCCCCAGCGCGTTAGAGTTTGATTCGGATATGGAAGTAGCTCTATCAGAGCTGATATTTCCCCATTCTTTCCACAACATAACGGAACGGTCTAACAGCTTTGAATTTAATTCTGGAGATGGAGTGATAAAAAAAGGTGTCATCCCTTGTGGTTTCTACGAGAGTACCACAGACCTGATTAAGGTGATGACGAGAAATTTTAGAAAGGAAGATATTGATTTGATTTTCAACAAAACCACGAAAAAAGTGAAGGTGGCTACGAGGAAAGGTGCTAAGTTAATTCTACATACAGGAATAGCAGAGAATCTAGGTTTTGAACCCGGTGAGATAAAAGGAATGATGATAGAGGGGCCTTTCACGGCTGATCCGAAACTAGACTTTCATCTGTTGTACGTTTATTGTGATATAGTCGAACCGCAGATTGTCGGCAACACCTTTGCCCCGTTATTAAGAATCGTAAAAACCGAAGGACACGATGGCGACATCGTCAACGCAGCCTTCGAGAGGGGTCACTACATCCCTCTAGCCCGAAGGAGTTTTGAAACAGTTCACATTCATATAAGGACGCACACAGGTCATCTCGTGTCATTTGAACGTGGGAAGGTGATAGTTAAACTCCACTTCCGACTGAAACATTTATGATGTCTTACCGCCCGTATCGCTGTTGTATAGACAGCGTAACTGATTATTACGTCAACCAAGCGGGTCAAGGTCTTGGATATTATCAGGGTATACCACTGCAACGGGGTTACGGTTTCGGTTCAATATTCAGCTCCCTTTTCCGATCGGCTATGCCTTTGTTCAAAAAAGGAGCGAAGGCTCTTGGCCGTCAGGTTCTCAGGTCAGGTGTAGATTTTGCCAATGACGTCGTACAAGGTAGAGATTTGAAAACAGCTGCGGTGGAAAGAGCAAAAGAGGCTGGTCGCTTGCTGAGTGATAAAGCTTCTACGAAAGTTAAAACAATGCTCGGAGGACATAAAAGGAAACGCTTAGCGAGAAAAAACGTCATTCGTAAGAAAGCTAGGAAGGCAACAGCACCCGATATTTTCGAATGAGAAGATGGCTCTCATCATGACAAACTCACCCGAGTGTCTCAAAAGCGAAGTAGATTTGTTCGCTTTACCCCCTACTCAAACCGCCATAGAAGGTGGAGAATGGATTGAATTTCTCCCACTTTCCAGTATTAAAGACGGTCCGATTGAGTTCAACATTACAGGTAGCACCGAAGATTACATAGACCTATCTTCCACACAACTACACGTCAAGTTGAGGGTCACAAAGAAGGACGGTAAACCACTTCTTGATACCGACCTAGTTTCTCCTGCGAATCTACCGCTACATTCCCTCTTCTCCCAAGTGGACGTCTCTCTCAATGGTAGGAATATCACGAATTCGTCTCACACCTACCCTTACAGAGCCTATATCGAAACTTTGCTGAACTATGGTCGAGATGCGAAGATGGGTCCCCTCACTATGGAAGGTTTTCACAAGGACACTGCAGGTTCCATGGCCGACCACGAAAATAACGAAGGTATGAAAGAGCGGTCAAAACACATTGCAAACAGCAGATCTTACGACCTATTGGGAAGAGTACACTGTTCACTTTTTTTTCAACAAAGACTGTTACTCAACTTGGTAGATGTTAAACTTAGATTAGTGCGTTCGAAACCATCGTTTTTTCTAATATCCTCGACAGCTGATTATAACGTGCACATAGATCATGCCAGCCTCTTTGTAAGGAAGGTGAGAGTTAACCCAGCTGTTGCCATCGGGCATGCTAAAGCATTGGAGAAGACCACTGCGAAATACCCTATCAATAGAGTACTTTGTAAGGTTTACTCTGTGGCACAGGGAAGCATGTCATTCGTCCAAGACAATGTGTATCTGGGTGCAATGCCTCAACGAGTTATCATCGGCCTAGTTGACAATGAATCTTTCAACGGTACATTTAGAAGCAACCCGTTCGATTTCAAGCATTACGATCTCAACTTCGTCTCCGTATATGTTGATGGTCGACCAGTCCCCCACAAACCCCTAGAGCCTAACTTTGAGACCGGAAACACCGTAAGAGCCTACAATAACCTGTTTCGAGTCGAGGAAGATCGTGGCATAGACATAACCAGAGAAGAATTTCATAGTGGTTACACTCTATTTTGTTTCTCCCTACTCCCCGACCAGAGCGACTGCGGACACTTACACTTGGTGAAACATAGTAATCTACGTGTGGAACTAAAGTTTGCGAAAGCACTACCTAAAACCATCTCGGTAATCATATATGGTGAGTTTCAGAACCTTATAGAGATAACAAAATCGAGAAGTGTATTGTGCGATTTCTCTGGCTGATGGATTCCGAACAGATTCGTCGAGCACTCCGCAGAGACCCGAAAACGAAAAAAGTTTTCAGGAACGTTTACGCTAGTGACGCGTTGCCTTCGAGAATACGAAATTATCCTACAGCTCTGATCGTTAACACAGATACCAGTGCAGAGTCTGGAACACATTGGTTGGCTATATATCTTCATGACAATTTGACCGCGGAGTTTTTTGACTCATTCGGAAGACATCCTTCAAACTTTCAGAAAGGTAATATCACGAAATTCCTGAGAAGATATCAACGACTCACCTACAATGACGTGGCGCTGCAGTCAGCTGATACCCAAGTTTGTGGCTATTATGTTATTTATTACGTGTACTGTAAATGTATGGGTGAAAGTATGAATTCTATTGTATCTCGCTTCAATGTGAACAACGATTTACGTGTGTTTAACTTTGTAAGAAAATACTTTTCTTTTTAATAAAATTGATTTGCACAACTCATGTCTCATCATTTTTCACGATGGAACCGTTAACGTTACACCATCCATTCACTGCCGTCTGTGCAGGTGCAAGCGGTAGCGGGAAAACATATTTTTTAAAGGGTCTGCTCGAACATCGTGAAAGGCTTATCAAACCTTTACCGAAACGCGTGATATGGTTTTACGGAGAATCTCAGCCACTGCACGAGGAAATTAGAGATGTTGAATTCCGAGACGATTGTAATTTCGAGGGAGTCTCCAATGCCTTACTGATTTTCGATGATTTTATGTCAGAGTTATCGGGAGAAGAGAAAATGGTTAAGCTATTTACTAAGTATAGCCACCATCGAAATTTATCGGTTATCTTTGTAACTCAGAATTTCTTTCATAAGAAACTGCGGGAAATAACGCTAAACGCGCATTATATTTTCCTGTTTAAAAACCGGAGGGATTTGAACCAAATCACCCATTTGGGGAGACAGTTGTATCCTACGAAATTAAATTTTTTCGAAGAAAGTTACGCAGATGCAACGAAATCTCCGTATTCATATTTATCGATCGATCTTAGGCAAGAAACGGATGAAAAAATGCGTTTACGCACCAACGTGTTACCCACGCAAACGCAGTATGTCTATCAACCGAGACGTTAAAAGACTGGGTACGTCAGCGACACTATTTATTCAACGATATGTCCGCGAGGAAGCAACAAGTGCTGAGATTGTTAAGCGGATGTCCTCAAAGACAACGTAAAGAATTATTGAAGCGGTTACCAAATTCTGACATCAAAACCGTTTGTGAATGTGCATTGAATTTACTGCATGGTAATATCCCAATATCCACCCTCCAAAAAGCTAAACTTCAAAAGTATAAAGGTTTGCTCCGTACGTTAGCAAAGAGGAAAACACCTCTTTATAAAAAGAGAAAGATCCTCATACAAAAAGGTGGTTTCCTTCAAGTTCTTTTACCCGCTGCAATCGGTTTGATTTCAAGTCTGATAGGACATGGAATTCGCTAAAAAAGTTATGGTACTTGTTCCAGAAGATAGAATGAACCGCCATGTTATTAAAGAGCCGCAGCTTACGGAACTAGATACTGAAATGGCGAAGATACTGAACAGTGAATTACCGAACGAGGTTAAAATAAAGTTTTATCAACAGATTTTGAACAAGAGGAATACTGCCTTAGGAAACAATTCGCCACTCGACCGTTTCGATGAAGAAGAAGAAGAACCTAAAATGCGCGATCTCAGTAAACCGCCGTTGAAGAAAAGTGCATCATCTGATATATTGTTAAATTTACCGAAATCTCACCGTGAAATATCGGGAAAAATTATAAGTCACCTTAAAGATTACCCAAATGTTATCAAATGGTCACCGAGCGGTCAGCTTGTGTATAAAGGGGTGGAGATAGATAATACAAATATTTCCGAACTGTTATCCAGTGTCGTGAGCATTCAAAAAAAGAAACCTGTTCCGGGTGAGAAAGAGTTTCTTCAAGGTTTATACGAGATAAGTTTACCGCATTATTACATAAGAAATAAAAAATATATGAAAAGATGGCTTGAGTTGTAAAAAACGTACTGGAAATAAAGATTTTCTTCTCTGAATTGTGTCTCCTGTTGTTAAAAAAAAAACACACACACACAATCGTTTAGAAACATGTACAATAAGCATTTATTTTTCTGTTGGTTACATCAACTTTCTTCTTCTCCGTGGGGATTAATCGCGTGGTGTCCATAAGCTAATGTTGAGACCCCATCATCTAATATATAGCGTTTGTCATCAAGGGGACAAAGACTTACTTTTCGTACCATGGTTGTGTGGAGTTGGTGCTTAGTGTTCGTGATTTTTACCATCGTATGTCTGTACCGCACTTGATCGAAAAGCGAAGACTTGTACAGCTCATGATGCAGTTGATTGCGGGAAACGGTTTTGCTGACTCCCTTGGCCGTTTTCTTGTTTTCCTTAGCCGTAACAATGCTGTACATTTTTGAACGAAGACCGACAAACGATAGAATGGGGTCACCGGGGCATTCGTCCTTCATCAACCCGAGCACTGCTTTGTTATGAGGGTTGTAAAGGGTGTGATTTGGAGGAAAATTTGAAGTGTCGAATTCGTCCATGTTGGATTTTATCACGCGGTGTAGATTTTGGGTTTCGATTGCATACGTTAGCGAATCTGTGTCGGTGAAGAGAAGTTGCGCTTTTTCTCCGAACCGTGATTTAACCCACCGATAGTGAAAATCATAAATTTTGATTTTACTCACGTCCAGAACTACGAAACCCACATACATAGGACGAACTAATTTCAGTTTTAACCTTTTCATTTTTATGGCAACCAATCCATTGCTAAAAATTCTGAAGGCTTCAAAGGCTGGGGATGCAATTAATTTTTTAGCTTTTTTCTCCTTATGCACAATTTTTACGTTAACATGCTTCCGCTGGTTTTCCATGGTTTTCCCGAATACTGCATTGTTCATCAGTTTGAAGAACGATTTTTCGAAATCGTTCGAAGCTGATTGACGGCGTTCGGTATTAAAGTCAATGTACGGTTTCAGCCACGGTTTTTGATTGAACTCTATAACCCTTTTTATATATTTTATTTTGAGACCGAGGGTGAGGTAGAGTTGGAGGTTGCGATAATGTACTACATAGTTTTCTTTGTCGTATAAATTGGGAACTAGCTTTGTGCATTCGGACGGTTTCCCCTCCGGGTTAATTTTCCCCCACACGCTCTTCATATGGTTTGAAAACAACTTTTCTGTTATCACCATGTTTTCAGGTGCTAGCGGATAATCGTTATGGTCATTGTGAAGTTCTTTGGGGTATTCTAGCCCGACTTCCAAGACATATCCTTTCGGAGAGTCCTCGGGAACGTTTGCGATGTCTATGTTAGATATTTCCTCTGTGCTCAACCATCGGAAACCTGAATATGGTAGGTATTGGGACATAGCGTAACCATAAAGGTTATTTGCATCCCAATACACTATTTCTTTGGTCGGTTGATTGGGTTCAAACTGTTCGCTGTATCGGCTGTTAGCCTCAGCGTAACGATGGGTGATCATAGAAACACCTCCTCTAATACCGGATTCAAAAAACAAATGCATGTCTATGTCTGTGAGAAGTTCCAAATTAATATCGGTCATCCTCAGACATGCCGAAAAAGCCAAACCAGGGCCTGTATACATATGCGCAGGGTCAATTTTGTAATAGCTCATGCTAAGGTTCCTGAAACGTTCGAACACGTCTGCTAGTAAAAGCACGTCTGATTTTACGTAAAGGTCATGATAATCACCGAGATGTTGAATGCCGAATTTTTCCCATACGAGTTGTGCATGAGTGTAATCATCCACACTTATATCGGTTCCAGTTAGACTGCTGAAGAAAGCTTCGCGGGGTGGTAATTCAGTCTCTGAAAATCGAGAGAACGAGTCGATGTACTCGTACGGGTACACCCCTTTCCTCACAAGTAGGTCAGCATCTTCGAAAATGCTGTCAGTGAATCGAAAATCTGAACGGGTAAGATTGCCAACCAACTTATCTAAAGAAGCCGGTAGGAATTGAAATGAGTCTAAGAAACGTAAATCCCCAATCGAGAAAGAAATGTATTTCTCCAAATTATTAGGGATGACTGAGATATCCTGATCTTTGAAGAGCCCTGCCGCCTGCATGACTAGATGACTGTCATACCCTCTCAAATTATGTATTATTACAGGTACATGGTTAGAATATTTCAGCTGTAAATTGCACGCGTTATGCAACGCTGCAACGAACTCACCCGATATGTGGTCATGGTGTCGAACTCTATCACCACCCAACGGTTTCTCACACGTCATACATACAACAGCATCCTGAAATTTTTTCTCGTCTTCTTGGGATATGTTAAGGGGCTTCACGGTGTTAAGAATGTTTTGAATGCTAGCGTTCTCCTTCACCAGCATGTGAAGGAATACCTGCACACAATCTTCTCCTCTATACACCACTGGGGGTTTATAAAGTGTGGTGTCAGGGCCTACTATAATATAACTGAAACCACTTGGTACATGTTTTTCTGTGTGGGTAGTGGATGAGTGTGTTGGGTTCGGAGTACAGCAAGAAATTTTCTCTAAGATACACTCAAAGTCAGCGTAAATCGTGAAAGGAACACGTAGCTGATACTGGTGCTGAGTGAATCTAAGCCATTTTTCATCTTCATTAGGCATACATATTCGTTGTAGACCGTGAGGTTTGCAATACTCTTTATGTTCGACCAACAAATTTTCTCTAGAAAACCTGTGTAGACAGTAAGGACAATAGAACCGAGCACCTTTATGCTTAGTTAGAGGGGATAACAACCTACTCATGTTTTTTATTAGACTGTAATGACTGGTATTTTCGTTACATATGTATAGCAAGTCAACGTGGTGAAGACGTTGGGTTGCCTCTGTCACCCTCATCGTGAAGATTTCATTATCCGCTAACCCATAGACATTGACAGAAATGTGTGGGTTCTGTTCTTCAAAGCGATTTATTTGGGTTATTTTGACTGGGAGCTCTATCCCACCCATGTTCAACTCATGCTCGAACTGTAGATATTTTGATACTCGTTGCGGATTCTCGTCTTGGGGGTGAAGGGCTGCTAATACACTCCAAATAAAACATTTATTATCCGTGTTTGAGATGTTTATAATCGCTTTTCTGTTCACGATTGATGGAGGTATGGGTAAGTAAGAAGCTGCTGCTAATGGGTTGTAGGCAGCTATATTCAGGTCTAATTTTAAAACCTTATCAAAGACCCACCCGCTGCCCATTCTTGTAAACTCGTCGAGCGAAGACAGAATTTTTTTGATAGCTGAATCTATCTTATCACCGAGTTCATCCTCAGAATGTATGAGTTCCACTCTCGAGCGGAAAAAAGGTTGTATAAATTCAATTTCATTGGATTCTGTTCTTCTTGAGAAGAGAACGTTCAGCACAATATAAAATTTAAGAGCCTTTTTCACACCTACTTCCCGGAGTATGATGTTTTGTATTTCGACTCGAACCTCGTTAAAGAAAAGAATGGGGTCATATGCGTTATCGGAAGTTGGTTCTATCACTATAACTGTGAAAGTGTTCAACGCATCTTCCTGTTGGTTTGGGGGAGCACCCGCCCCATGAAAGCATTGCCGCTCGTGATTTCGTCTGTTATCGCCTCGGGAAAAGCGTCTGCTGCATTTTCTACAAGTAAAAATTTTTTCTTTTGAGTGGATTCTTGTATGTCGACGTAAATCATGTAGCCTTTTAAACACCTTACCACAAGTCTTGCAAGAGTTCGGTTGCGCATCCTGAAAGCAGAAATGCAACAACGTCTGAGAAATAATAATAAAATTCTCGAATCCTTTCATGTGTTTAAGTTTTTTCCTCAGTAATCTATAAATTTGATTACTTACCGTCTGTTTCGATGTGCCTGGCAAGCAACCATCTTGTTCATGAGAGTTCGATTGCGCATCCTGAAAGTAGAAATGCAACAACGTCTGAGAAATAATAATACAAACAGATAAAATACCTGACGAAGTGGGTACAAAAAATCTATTCATTTTATCTAAAATAATACACTATTCATATAAATAAAAATAGTTGTCTTATGGAAAAACAAAATACGTAAACATCAGGTACCCATAAGATTAAATGGCAACATCAAACACTATAATGAAAGAAACGGTCATGGTTGACGATATGGGAGAAAGACATTAATTTTATCGTTATGTGATTTTTATCTCAATCGATTCTTATGTCAGACATATCATTGACTATCCATACTGAAGTTGCCTTGTGCAGACATGGTTAATTATTATCTGTTTAATATGCATAAAAATGTGGAATTTTGATTTATGGTTTTTAAGTTTTTTCTCTTCTGGGAAAAAAATATTTCTGACCTGTTCTCAATTAATGTAACTCTTAAGTTGTTCACATCTCTCATATAGCACATCGATTTGAGTCACTGAGTATATAAGCGACTTTGAAGTAATATTCACAGGAAAACTCTTAGGGAAACATTGGAGTTCATTCTCCAAGATCAGATCTTGGTTTACCAGAAAATACCGGTCCTTTTTTATAAAACTTTTACTTCGTTTCTTAACCCATTAACGCCGGTTGGTATGGAAATTTGCCATTCGAAATTTTAATTTTTTCCTTTGTCAATAAATGGCTGAAGTGGTATCCTCATTATTTTTGTTATTCTCCGTTAATGGGTAAATACGAATTTTGAAAATATGTCTAATAGATTTGATTAAACGAGTAGAAAAATCTAACGCTAACAAACGTCAATCCGGAAAAGTTTTGCGCTTCATAAAATACTAGCTATAATACCCGACGTTGCCCGGGTTTTCTTCAATGAAGCTTTTTGGATCACTTGATATCTCCCTCTTTCTTTGAGGGACATGCAAACCGTGTCTAAGTTAACCAATATGATGACTCAGAAACGTAGAAATGTATATATTTTTTTTTTCCTTTCTTAAAGAGAGCTAGGTATTTCGACCCTTCAAGTTATCCATCTGCCTATTTCAGCTTCCGCAAATGCTTGGTTAAAGCTGTGGAATTTCTTCGATGCACTTTATGGGTCCATAATTAATTTTAAAAACAACTTAAACTATATGAATTTATGCAGTTGAATATTAACGGAGACATTAATTTTCATGCTTGAGAAGATATAAATGAAAAGTTGAAAGCAATGTTATTGCATGAATATCCAACTCGAAAATAGTCCCGACTAATTACTTCGTATTTAATTTTTTTTGGGCTTCGTATCTCTAAACGGACTCAATATTTCAAAACTTGAGAATTCAATACAATTTTTTAAATGAATTATGTGGTGTAAAACCCCACTAAATTTCTGCATTTCTATAGTAAAATCAGCAATTTTAACACTGATTTCAATGAGGATCACCATTTTCCAGGTCCTCAAAGCGATGATGATTATAACGTCTATTCGAAAAGCCTCATTACTGGGAGTATTGAAAATGTAGCAAACCATTATAAAGGCATAAACTATTATACATACACTGACAGAAGTGACAAACCATTAATAAAGGCATATCTGAAACGTATTGTTAGGGAACCACGGTAACCAAAGCAAACGTTCTGAAAGTAATTGTTGAGACCCAAAACCCATTTGTTGCCAGACAGTTTTTCACCCATTTACCCAGGTCTGACAAAAGTAGCCTATTGTTTAAGTCGGGTCCCATTTGGTACATATGCAAAATTTGACGACGATCGATCTAAAATTGTAGATTTCCATAGAGAATATATACACACACAAAATCAATTTATATATAATGATATCCCCCCAAATACTTCAGATCTCATGTGACCAAAGTATGATTATTTTGAATCAAACTAGCCCCCTCCCCATTATAAAACCCTTTTTTCGGTGTTGATAAATATTTATTGTTCAATAAAATATAAGAGAATTTATACTCAGTTGGATACATAATATAGTAACCGTCAATGCTTTGCAATGTTCTAGAAACTTGGGAATTCATTGTCTATTAAAATATTTTGATTCAAATGCACAATGACAGAATTTCATAAATTCTACGAAAATTTTTTTTTCTTCCTATTATTTGAACTCTGATTTGTGAAAGTTAAAATGTTACTGGGTTGGATCTAATGTTTAGAGTTCAACCAGTCTTCCATATGGGTAACGTGTAATCCAGTATTAGAGAAAAATCCCTGTATTTGAACCGGAAAATTTAAACATTTCAAAATCAAGTCTTTCTTCAAACCCAAACATAACATATACTAATAAGTAATACTAATTAGAATTAATTGTAAAATAAATTTGAAGTAATAATATCAAAAGTACTTACAGTAACTTTCTGCTTTTTCGGAGAAGACGGTGTATCGAAGAAGTCTGGTTGCACTTCGCTAAAATGTTCTTCGATTTCGTAGAAGTCGCACAACGCGTTCAGTTCGTCAAGAGGTATGCCAAAGTCCAGAAAATCTTCGTTAAGATCCGACATCTTTCAAGTGAGGAGAGTTCATCAAGCGGATGGGGTTTTTATTCACCTAAGGGGGGGGGGAAGAAGAAAGTTGATGGGGCTATTTCCCTCATAGCATCCAACAGGGTAGGGGATCTTTACGTGAATAGAGGTCCTTCACGCGTAAAATAAAGTTTTCAAAATCTAACTTGTTTAAAAAGTTCGGATGAACATTCAAATCCCTAGCAATACTCTTCATGTTAATTTTAGCGAACGCCCGGTTGAAATATCGCACGAGTCGTATGTCAAAAGATTGGCTTAAACAATCATGAGAACTCTGACCCGGAGCATCAAGATCGCATCCATCACACTGGAAGATGTCGTTGATACATTCCTCGAGCATGTCACTGAGTTTTTCAGCATATACAATTTCAGGATCCGCGGTCTCTGAAAATGATCCGTTTTTCTTCATGCAATCCTGCATGAAGTCGATGCACTTCACACGTCTTAAATACGACGAGCACTTCGCTGCCGGATCAGCTAACTTCATGAAACAATCGCGGTAGATTGTTATATAGTTCTTAGCCGTATTGAATGTACCGTCTTCTTTTTTGTAAATCGGTTGAAGCAACACCTTTTCTCCGTCTGACTTCACCAACAGATCTTCGCATACCACAAAAAAGAATACTTTTCGGGGTTCATTCGACATCATCTCCCGTAAGGTCTCAAATACGTAGGGCGTCATCGATATCCCTTTCTTTGTAGGGATAAGGGATCCATCTCCACCAGATTCAAACATTCGTAAGTGAACTTTTAAAGTATTTTTGAAGATGACTACCGATAGGTGTACGCCATCACATACGGGAAACATGCTCACTTCGCTGGGTGCTATTTTCGGACGTTTCATCGAGTTGGTCTCATCTTCCTTCTGAACACGTTTTACGGCGTTCATAGTATCCTTGCTGGATGTTGTTTCCATGGCAGATAACTGAAAATATAATGAAAAATATTTTATCGTCTATCTATAATTATTTAAAACGAAAATAAAATAGAATATAAGAAATATTAAATTTTTACTTACACGAGAGTTCGTGAAGACGTGGAACTACTTCAGGAGCAGCAGATGAAGCAACTGAAAATGAGGGTAGCACCTGTATAAATAGGTAGTTGGCGTTATCCGCTTGCGGAAGAAAATGCAGTGATTTAATATGAGAATGCTAGTGCGTTAGCAGGTGTTCGGACCGAAAGTAAAAGTGGCTTTTTGTCAGCGGTGAAAGTTTTCTTGGAAAAAAAGTATATGCTATATTCCCACAGGTTAACAGGTGTTCTATATCCAAAGGAAAGGCCAGCAAAAGTAGGTCGAGCAAGGTGCATCTTCTGAGAACGCCCCCCTTGAAAAAAAGTATATCCCATATTCCCACAGGTTAACAGGTGTTCAATATCGAAAGTAAAAGTAGGTCGAGCAAGGTGCACCTTCTTGAGAACGTCCCCCGGGTGAACAGGTGCATAACGATCTTCTCCGAAAGTGAAAGTAGGGGACAGGTGCGATTTTTTTGAGAACATCATATTGGGTATTCTTTTATAACGGATCAATTATAATTTTCGTATGAAAAAAAGTCCTGTAGAATATATTCCCGAAGTTCAAGGACCCTATGAATAATCCCCCCCAAGAAGCACCTGACGCGCATGCGTACATCGAACGCCTTTTGCGCCTTTTTCCGGTCCTAGCCTTGACTGTACTAAGTCCTTTGTTCCAGTAACCCCCTTTTCCCACTACTCCCGAGAGATTGGAAACTGGCTAACGTTGTTCCGATATTTAAGAAGGGTAGTAGAGAAGTGGTGTCTAATTATCGTCCAGTGAGTTTGACGAGCTCCCTCTCGAAAATTTTGGAAATTATCATCAAAAGGCAGTTTGTGAAGTGGATAGACGAGAATAATGTATTGTCGGATAATCAGCATGGGTTCAGGAAGGGGAAGTCATGTGTAACTAACCTCCTTTGCTTCTATGATTACGTGACTAAGGCTTTGGGTAAGAGCAAAAATGTCGACGTTGTTTACCTTGATTTCCAGAAGGCATTCGATCGGGTCCAACATGGCAAACTCTTGAAGCGTTTACACGAGATTGGAATAGGGGGCAACTTGCTGAATTGGATAGAATCGTGATTAAGAGATAGGTCGCAACGAGTTATGGTGAACGGGGAATTCTCTGGTTGGACAGACGTCACAAGTGGAGTTCCTCAGGGAAGTGTCCTTGGCCCCATACTTTTTTCACTTTTTATCGATAAACTCGATCAGGGTATCGATGGAATTACTAGCAAATTCGCAGATGATGTGAAGCTAATGGGGGTAATCGGGAATGAAAGCGATAGGGAGTTGCTCCAGACCAACTTAAACAAGATTGCAGCATGGGCAAATGAATGGAGCATGACGTTTAGCGTAGATAAGTGCATGGTCGCTCATTTTGGTTCGAACAACCCACGGTTCTCTTACGAGTTGAATGGTGTCACTATCCCGGATGCAACTAGAGTCACCGATTTGGGAATTCTCATTGACGAGCGACTTAAGTTTTCTGAACATTGTTCAGCGGTTGTCAAAAAAGCGAATAGAATGCTTGGTCTCATTTTCAAAAAGGTCTCTTCGCGTTCTCCTAAAGTCATTCTTCCGCTTTTTCGAGGCTTAGTTCGTCCTGGACTGGAGTATGCTGTAAGGTTTTGGAGACCATACCTACAGAGGGACATAGACTTGGTTGAAGGGGTGCAGAGAAGAGCTACGCGTGTCCTTATTGGCACACAGGGCTTGAGTTATGAAGAAAGACTTCATTTTTTGAATATGTTTACATTGGATGAACGCAGGTGTCGAGGAGATATGATCGAAGTGTTCAAAATTTTCAATGGGATGGATAGGATGGACCATGAACTTTTAGTACACCGCCAATCAACTGCTTTTACAAGGGGACACCAGTATCGATTGGTGAGGGACAATGCAAGGTTATGGTGTCGCAGGGAATTTTTCTCCAATAGGGTTGTTAATAAATGGAATAGCTTACCCCCGGAGGTAGTAAATTGTAACACAATTGACACGTTTAAAAAGAAATACGATAAACATGTTGGGGTAAATCGAGAAGCTATCCATTCTTAGAATAAGACAACCATAAGTATTCTTTATGGGCATAGTATAATATTTTATCATGTGTATATATTGTTTGTAATTTGTGTTAATTGCATTTTTAATTGGGTCGCTGTATTTTTGAAACATATGACAACCATATTTTTATGGGCATCTTTTTATCAGCCACCTCGTTGGGCATTTTGCCTGTTGTGGCGTTGTATTTGTATTTGTATTTGTATTTGTATTTGATACTTTTTCAGAGGAAAAAGATCCACTTGGAATATGACATCATTTCCAGTATATAGAAAAAATACTGGATGCCCGAAAGTTATTTGAGCGGTTCAACAGTTTTATTTTACGCGTATTATTCGCTTAATTTCACAATAATGTAGAGAATATCATGAAATTTTTTTTTTAACGGTACCCCTGGCTGGTTTTTCTTTATTACTTACGGGGGGGGGGGTCATTAAAGTATTGCGTCAGCATTGATGGGAAGAAGGGGTTCGGGTTTGCTGACTTTTGATGACAAGTGAAGGAAGGGGCTTTTGAATGTGATGCTTACGTCATCAACCACCCTTCATAAAAATATGAGATATTCCTAATGGCATCTTATTTAGGTATACCAAAAACAAGACTAACATTCTTCTTATTGATAAGCCCTTTATAGAACCACTTTAGTGACCTCTACATGTCCCGATGATCCTCCAAGTGAGCTGGAAATGTTTCCATGCTGCTTAATAGTTCTAGAAATGTGCATCGGGCCGCTTAAGTGCTCTGGAACTGTGCCGCACGTCACTCAAATGATCTGTAAGTATGCCGCGGATCACTTAAATAATCAGGGAATATCCCGCGGGTAACTTGAATGATGTAGAACTGCACTGCGGGCCGCTTAGGTGCTCCAAAACTATGCCACATGCCACATAATGGATCTCTAAATGTCCCACAGACAGCCTAAGTGCTCTGGAACTGTACCGTGGGGTCACTCAAGTGATCTATAAATGTGTCGCGGGTCACTTAAGTGATTTGTGAACGTGCCATGGTCCGACTTGAGTGATTTGAAAATGTACCATGGGCCTGCTTGAAAATGATCTGAAAATGTGCCACGGGCCGCTTAAATGCTCTATAATTGTGCCGGGGTCACTTAAGCGATCTGTAAATGCGCAGCTTAGTTCATTTTTTACAAAATTAGGCTTGAGGTGGCAAACCACGTCAGATAACCCTGAGGGCCACATTTGGCCTGAGGGCCATAGATTTAGCATATATGGCTTAGAGGGTGGGTCGCAATGAATTTCTTAAAGAGAAATTTTGTGTTCTTAGCCTTCAAATAGCATTGAAATTAGCAGAAACTGATTATAATAACATATAAAGGTATTTTCTTCCGAAATTCTAATTTGTTTTTAAATATGTTTTACATCAAAAAAAAGAAACAAATTATCATCGGTGGAAGGGGTATATAGCGGGGCTCGTGGCCCCTTCCCGCTTATGTCTCTCATCCCTATCTGATTAGGATATTTATTTATACAATATTGTTGTCCCTGGAGCCTATACAACAGGATGCGGTTGAAAATGACAAAGATATTGTTTGATAGTGGGCAAAAAAATTGTGACAGTGGGGGATTCGACAATACAGCTGGGGAGTTTGTTCCATTCACCAATGGCATGAGGAAAGAAGCTGTATTTAAAAACAGTCAGTGGAAGCAAAAATAGGTTTTGATTTAATTGAATGGTCGAGTCTTCTAGAGAGGTAGGATGGTTGGGCTAAGATACCAGAAGTATCTATGTTGAATTGACCGTAGAGAAATTTTATAAAACAATGTTAATCGAGAAATGAGACGAAGAGTAGAGAGGGGGAGGAGATAAAGCTCACATTTTTAAGTTCGGACACGGAAACGAAAGATGGCCAGCAGTGTCGTAAGCAAATCGAGCGGGTTTATTTTGGATTGATTCGAGTTTGTCTATATTACTGGAGGTGCAGGGTCCCAGATTTCAGCGGCGTAGGAAAGAAAGGGGGAGATATAAGTTTGGTGACAAAGTAGTAGTCTAATATCCCGAGTGGAGTTTTTAAGGTTGCGGCGGAGGAAGGAAAGTTTGTTAAGACACTTCTAGTAAACGTAGGTTGGCTCAGATTATGACACCGAGGTATTTGATTTGAGAGACTTTGGATAACGTTAAATTATTGATGGAGTACGAGTATTCAAGAGGAAGTAATTTACGAGTAACTTTCATGTGAACCGTTTTTGAGATATTGATTGGCATTTGCCATAAAGAACACCAGTCCGCGATGGAAGCCAGGTTATGTTGGAGAAGTTCTTGATCAGATTCATGTGTGTGTGTGTGTGGTGAATGATACGTAAATTAGTCATCAGCAAATAATCTATTGGTGCAGTTGGAGGATTCTGGGAGGTCATTGATTTAAATTAAGAAAACTAACGGGTAGATGACCGATCTTTGAGGGGTCCCAGACATTACGGGGGCGGATGGGGATTTATGATAATTAAAATGGACAAGCTGTTTACGATGTTTTAGGAAAGTCTCCACCCAATAAGAAATTGTACGTTGAGGCCAAGGCATGAGAGTTTAAGCAGAAGTTTAGCATGGGGAACTTTATCAAAGGCTTTAGAGAAATCTAGGAAAACGATATCAGTTTGTAGGTTTTTATCAATGGCTATAGAGAAGTCGTGGATGAAGAGGGCCTATTGAGAGGGAGTAGTAGAGAGAGATTGTCTAGAAGGTGATTGCTATTGGTCTAAAGTTAAGGGGATTGGAAAGTGCACGCGATTTGTGGATAGGAATAATTTTATTGATTTTCCAGTCGTTCGAGAGGATAGCAGAATTTAGTGAAACATTCAACAGGATTAAAAGATAGTCGGCGACTTCATCAGCACAGAATTTAAGAATGGAATTCAGGATGTCATCGGGGACAACAGAGTAATCCCCTAAAACTCCCTCTAATTTTTTCTATAATTTTAGGATACCCTTTTTGGAGAAAGATATTGGGGGTGAGTTGTGGATGGAATCAAAAAAAAGTATTGGGGAGAGGAAGAGTCTATTGAGAAAACCGAGCAGAGCGCTAAATTGAATTCGGCAGCCATCTCTAAAGGAGAAGATGTATGTTTATTTGAACTCCTGAGGGAAGTGGGACCAACAGTCTAAGGTGTGTGTAACTCCAGAATTTTGTTGAATTAGTTTTTAAATAATGGGGTAGAAAACAAGAGATTGCAGCTGGTCTTTTGGGTGAAAATGGGGTTTCTGAGGTCTCGAGTGGAGGCTGAAATTACGGATTTGAGTGAATTGAATTTGTTGGTTTTATATAGAAAGTGATATTTTTTAGATAATCCGATTAAGCGGATTTTTCTCTTTAGATGAATAATGTCTCTGGTGATCCACGGATTAAAAAAACACTTAGAAGAAACTTTTTTAATTGGAAATGTAGCTAAGCATTTGTCTATAATACATTCAAAAGAGGTCCAGAGGGTGTGGATATATTGTTGGAAGAGGATATAAATAGGAAATCTCTCTCTCACTCTCATGAAGTGAGAACAAAGAATATATTGCAGAAGTGGATAATTTTCCTTGTTGAAATTATGTTTAAGGGGCGTGTTTGTAGGATGGGATAGAGTGGAGAAGGGAAAAGTTAATGTCTGGGATTTCATGGTCGTAGCAACCCTCAAAGATGGAAGTAGAAAGGATTGAAATTCGATTGGAGGTAGCGATAAGGTCTAAGGTAGAGCTGGAGTGAAAGGTGGTTCTTGTGGGTTCTAAAATAGGTTGGGCCAGGTTAAATTTAAGGGAGATATCTAAAACTTTGTTATTAATTCTGTGATTTCCGGCCGGACGGATTCCGGACAAGGATAATAATAAAATGTGTATTGGAAAACTTTTCAAGAATAATTTCCAGTTCAAAAATGTGGAAGTCTGGAGAGGGAAGTAAAATAGACAGAAAAGATGGCAAAAAAAATTGGGAACAGTTGGGTTGAAGCCATTCGGCTCCAACAATTTCGAGGTTGGAATCTAATAGAATTTCAGTTAAAGGGATAGAATTTTTGAAAATAAGTAAGACCCCGCCGAGAGTTTACTGTCTTTTCGAAAAGCATTGTATTCAGGTGGTAAAATTTCAGAATTAGAGATTGTATTATTTAGCCATGATTCTGTAACTCCCATAAAATGGAGATTATGGATGTGTAGGAATGGTAGTAGGCGATTCAAGAAAATATGTTCTATTTTTCAGGCTGCGAGTGTTAATAGTTCCCAATTGAAAGGTATTTTTTTAATTTGGAGGTTGTGTGGACGGAGGGGTTGCTCGAGAGGAGTAGCCTAAAGGGGGCACCGAAGGGATGTGGGAGGAGAGGGAGGGCAAGGAAGGGTTCGAAGAAACGTGAGCGGGGAAAATGGGGCGAATGTCGTTAATATTGGGATCCCGGGCATATTTAGTGTTATTGATGAGTGCAAAATTGTGAATAAGTTTTACTGTAATGCCTTCGTCACGGAATTTTTGGCTGCCCTTCCAAATTTGACCACGAAGTTTGCGTGTATCGAAGGAGAAATCTTCTGAGATAGGTATGTCGCTGTGTTTTTGAGTTTGGAGGCATTTTTTGGAATTTCGCTTTTCACTTTCAATTTATTTAATTTTATTATGGAAAGTCTGCATCCATGGGTCCTTCTGGAACCTATTCTGTTACAGTGGTCAATCTCTCTGGGTAAAATATTTATGTCTAGGTGATCGGAACAGCATTGAATGATTTTGGATTCGAGGGTGGAGGGGGGACTCAAAGTCAGATTCTTCAGGATACGGGGGGGGGGGAGTGCTCACGAAAATCTGCTGACAAGGAGGGGTCAGAGTTTTGCTGACGGGAAGGCGGTGAAAAATGTCTAAAATCTACTGACGTAATACTTGAACGGCCCAAAAACTTGCGCGATGCCCACCTGTTCATATATATGTGGTTACAAGGAGATTTCCTAATTCCAAATTTTATTGGAGAAGTTTCACTTTAACCTTATAAAGTTTCAAAAGTCGCGCAAATTTTCAGCAAAATTTTCCTTTTTTTTCTTTTTGGCGAAGAAAAATAATTACCATTTTCTGACCTTTTTAAGAACACGTGCCGCCTCACAATTGATATACATATTATTTTCACTAACACAATGGGATATCCGTGATGATGAGTAAAGATGTCGATTTACGATAAACATCAATGTCCGTCATCAGTTTCATCCAACGAGAAGCTCTTTATGAAGGGGGAAAAAATTACCGATACATCATTTTTAGAATCAAGGTCACTGTTATGTTTAATTCATTTCCTTTTTTAAATTTAAGTCGTTTCAATTTTTTTTTCGCCTTTGTTTTCATTTCGGAACGTCCGTCGTCAGACATTAACACAATTTTATTTTGTATACATATTCAGAACATGAAAGAGACGTTAAGCTATTCGATCGTTTTTCCCAGAATCTACAGCACGTTCACTATTATATTTCTGAATATATATTGAAGTTACTTACTATATTTATTCATAGGCCACAGTTTCAATGTGATTCGTATGCCGCTTATGTGTTACCATTGAAATTTGATTTTCACTTCATCTCAAAAAAAGTTCTGCCAATATGACAAAACCAACGCCAGATTCGGGGAATGGGCGTCCGAAAATCAGCTAAAATTTACTGGAATATCTTTGGAAATGATTTACTATATTTGTTTGTAACGAACGCACAGTTTCAATGTGGTTTGTATGCTGCCTATGCATTACTATTGGAATCTAATTTTCATTTTATCTCAAAAACTAGACGTGAGGGAATTTCCTAATTATTTTTCCAGTAATTTGCATCCAAAAAACTATAAAAAACATTAATTATTTTTAAGAAAGCTTTTTCATCACAGACCTGTGTTATCGGTAGAATAAATTTCTAACGAAGTGTTGCGTTTGTTGAGATGTACACACACAGCGTGACAATATAAATTGAGGAATGATAATATTTTTATTTTCATGCATATTTTGTTTATCGTAACAACAGTATAAATGCAACCAATGAATGAAAATGTTTCGCGGAAGACATCACAAGAGAACATTAAATGTTTCTTCGTTAATTTTCCTCATGTTCCTCGCAGGTTCACTCTGGTGTCGTCCATTGTTCTTCGGGCGAATCTCCTCTCTTGCTGTCGGCAACCGCAGCAACAACACAGGATGCGAGAAAACGGCATTTTCGTAAGGCAAAACGTCACCCAAGACGGCAAGGTTTCTCTGAAGGCTTTCCTGAACTTGACAGACATAATGCTGTATAGCATAGGATTGATGGTGGCACTCACGAAGTACGTCACGCCGGAGACGTGCGTCAAGACGTTGTAGGCCGTTACTTCGCTCTCCGTCGAATCTTGCCCGAGGTGAAGTGCCATCAACCTCTGGGCGTGGAACGGGGCCCAGCAGACGAAGAAAGCCACGACCACAGCGACTGCAAAGAACAAAAAGAAATGCAAAACAAACCCTATTAGATGTATCCTCAACAAAAACCAAAGGTCACATGCATAAAACATGTCCATAAACATTAAGATAATATGACAATTCGGCAGCACATTTCCCGATGTTTAACGATTGTGGGTTTTTCCCATCTGTCGATGAATGATATTGTTACTTTCGATGTTGGAAAAACAAAAAGACACTGTAATATATCCATTCATTATATGTTTTGCTGGAAGTAGAATAAGTGCTGAAAATTCCACGAAGAAAATGACCACCATTTGACGTAAGGAGTCGAACATCAAAGAAATTATTTCCTGAAAAATAACGACACCTCGTTCTGGCCTGAGTGATAACGAGATGAGAAAAATTGCTCAGTTTTGAGAGAAATCGTAATAAGATAAGCATCGCTAAATTGCTAAATTGCGAGCGATCGAGACGAGAGAGTTATAAATGTCAGAACCTGATAGAAGACATGCATTGTATTCGAGTAGGCTACTATACATATACTTTTCGAGGAAGAACAATACCATATAATCGCGATTTCTCAACAGAATTCTAGTGTTGAAATTTTCTATGATAAAAGCAAGGGGGCGTTCTGAGCCGGGGTCTTCAGCATTTCAGACTCACTGTGGGCCAAATAAAACTTTCCATGAAGCCCGCGGACCACTAAGTCATACCGTGGTGTTCCTGGTTATTAAACAGGGTTCTACAAATTTTTTTAACACTTTTATTTGTTCTGAATTTATTTATTTCATTAAATTTGAACTTTTATTCATTTTTAAACGACTCTTCCTTTATTAATTAATTAATTAACTCTTTTTAACCAATCATTTCTTTTATTAAATCCGAAATTTGTCCCCGAATATTCTGAAATTATTTTTTTATTAATTTTAAATTTTCATCAAATATGATATCATTTCTTTCAAAATTTCTTAATTTTTTTCATGAATTATTTCTTTTAAAATTTCTGAAATTACTCTTGACAAATTTTCGATTACTCTCGGTGAATATAAAAGCACTCTTGACAAATATGAAATTGCTCAGGGTGCATCTGCATCTCATTAGTCATGATGACATCAACCCTCCTGATTGGAGATTAGCTAATGTGACTAGTTCGTCAGACCTTGACATCAGGTCGGAAAAGCATATTCAATTCAGGAACTCTGAATTACTTGTACATTGAATAGATAGATCGAAATACGATTTCTGTCTAATTCGCGCGCTCGGTTTTACCGTCGCCAGAGAAGAAACCGCGGGCCAACATTCACTTGAAAGGTCCTGGCGAAGCCAAGGATCAAGTTCTTCCTCCACAAGACTAATCACATACTCCGTATGTTATTCAGATTTGTGGCGGGGGGGGGGGGGGGGCATTCTGGAAATAAAATAGTTTAGCAAAAAGCCTAAATTTGCATGGCTGCAGAACCACAGACTTGCAAATGAAGTGAGTTTCTAGTTTAACTTGCGAAGCACCAGAATATTATTTTACGTCGTATACTAGTGATACGACAGCAGTCATCTATTTCAGGTAGAATAGATTGTGACTCCTCCAAGAAGGCAACCCTTTGCCTATCTCAGAAGAGGTCCAATTTCGATAACACCTTAGAAATTGAAATCATTCAAAACGAAGCAACTTCTTTACCATGGAGACCAGTGTTTCTCATCCTATGATCAGCGGACCAGAGGTGGTCCTCGACGACGGCATGAGGGGTCCGCAGGTAGACCCGATAATTTGATTCTCATTGAGTGAAAAATTATTCTCCCGTTGTAATTGATATTAGTAATATTCACATGGGTTCAATTAAAAACATACCTTCATACGTCGACGAAAATTTCGATCGTAAATACGAGACGGGATATCGCTAAATTTTTCCAAAAAATGCAACTTATTCCTTTAAATGCAATTTTCTAACTATTTCTAAAGTCGCTGAATGATGGGAAAATAAAGGGCTGCTACGAACCACATTAAACATAATGTATTTCACGAAAAGAATGTTCGAATGTTCAGATGACCGTATTTCACACGGTAAAGTGTAATTTTAAATAGATAAAAAACGGGACATAACCAATCGTCATCGGAAATGTTGGCGGAAGTAGGCATAACCACTAAATTTCATCCAAATTGCTGAAAAACTGCGGAAAAAACTTAGAAACTGACAAATATGCGAAATGAATATCCATATTTTTTTGCCATAATTACCATAAGATAATTTATATACTGTATTATGCTATGTATTCACGACTTTAGTAAATATTGTAAATTCCAATCAAATCATCGTTGAAAAAACGGGACAAATGTAAACAAAAAAAATTGGAACAACCAAAATTACTACTAAACCAAACCACACACACCGCATTCCACCTCGTCCATATTCCTCTGCGGAAAACCAAAATTACTGGAATGCCCCGTAATACGGGACACAATTGGTCATAGTCCTCGCGGTTCGGAAAGGTTAAGACGCTGTAATAAACAAATGTGCTGCTCCCCGATTCATTTGCACAGTGAAATTGCTCAACTACAGTGTGTCGATCGGCGCTACACACGCAGTATATGTCACTAATGGCAGGTGGTCACGATAATGTGACTCGACTGTATATTTAGATATTTTGATGCGACATACAATGTTGAAATTATTATTACACGTACTATCAGACATTTTCTCTTCTCATTATAAGGCAATTATTCCAAATCATACGGCATTTTTTTATCCTCGGTTTCGTATGATTGGAGCCGCGTTATTGCCTAATGGCATCGGTTTCATGGATTCAGTACCAAAGTACATGTGATATCAATCAACGTTTAAAAATTACCCTAACAAACTAACAATTGTAAAACGTATTGAGGAAATGACTTTTGCGAATCGTAAAAACAGTTGTTCGCGCGGAGATTCTCCCTTCTTTATATTTTTCCTTCTTTTCTCTACCAATATTACAATGTTATTAAGCATATTATACGATTGAGGAAAACTCAGTTCAATGAAGTTTCACCTTCGTATTGTTTGAAGGTGTCTGATCTTTCGTTTTCGCAAGTTTTACGCCTAACCTTGTAAGTTCATCGATATGACATTAACGAAAGGGCATACTCGTATTGTCCCAAGTCACTGGCTCTTTGGTCAATAGACCGGCGTTTCTCAACCTATGGTCTGTGACGATGGCCTAGGTGGTCCGTTGAAAGACTTGATAAAATTATTCATCCGTTGTAATTGATATTAGTATATTACCCGTATGGGTTCAAATAAAACTTATGCCTTCATACTTAGGTTCATCACGCATCATCGGGGGGAATATTATGTATGCTTTTTTTTTCTGGGTACGAATGCTAGACGGGTTTATTGAAGGCAGTTAGATCACAATCCACATCAGATGACTCCGAGGGACACATTTGGCCCGCGCATTATAAGTTCTTTGTTCCCACCCACAATCAACTAGACCATAGTTTCCCAAACTTTTTGCTCCATCACCCCCTTCTTCAGAAATATTTTTTTCTCATCACCCCCCTAATTCAAACGAACCCATAGGATTGTTACACTCGTAGCTTCTATCGCCCCCCCCCGGACCGTTCCATCACCCACAAGGGGGGGGGCGATATTGCCCACTTTAGAAAACACTGAACTAGTTGGAGTTGCTGGTACGACACTGTCTCGGTCCATATCAATTTTTTTTTTCGCAGTCGTTTCTGCTGTGTTCCATCTCAGCATTGCAAGCCTGAATTTTAGGATTCAAAATAGCATTATGCATACAATATTATTATAATATCATCAATATAATCATTACTCTAATCAATCGTATAAATATTATAATGTTTTACTGAACAATTATTATTTTACATGTTACATAGATAGCAAAAATTTTAGTTAATTTTTTTTTCTTGAGAATAAAAACGGCTATTCCCCCAATAGCGGCCACGTTTTCACGATCCCGTTAGTGGCCGTTGTTGGGAGGTTTTACTGTATAAGCAAAAAATTGAGAAAATTTGCTACACACAAAAAAAGAAATTTCGATGGAAACGGCAAACTATTTATAGCAGTCAAACTTGGGAGTCATTACACTCCAGTTATATTAAATCCACGAAATACACATCCTTTTTACGTAAATTCATTTCCTCCTGCTGTGAACAAATTTCAAAATTCAAAAGATAACCTCCGAGAGAGAGACGGAGAGAAACGTCCAGATCTCTTCGATCTTGATTCTGTGGTTCTTCGTTGCAAGTACATCTTGTAACACGTGTGAACTGTTCTTAGAAATGTTGCAAGTAGTTTAGAAACAAAGCTAATATTCGCCATAATGATCTTGTCCTTGTGTCAAGCTCAGTGGAGGAGAAAATAAATTTTCATTCATTAAGACCTTCACTGATTATATATTACATGATATATACAGGGTGATTACATAATTGTCCTTGCCGCATTTTACTACCACCAAACCAGGCATGCACCTCGTCCATGCGAACCTAATGTAATGTTTTTTGTTTCTAAGTAATGCTTGTTATATGTAGTGCTACGATCTGACATCGACTTTTCCAACCAGGAGTGAAGTGTAATTATTGAAGATTTTATCGTTGCAGGTGCCGCATTTTACAAGCGCACCGTTGGTCCTAGAGCAAGGATACACATTGCACAACCTTTTCAGTTCGCGGGCCAGATATACGGTATTTCTGCCACTCGCGGGCAAGAAACTTGTATATGTGTAAAGTTCCTAAAAATATGTAAATTCATCTTACATAGTTATCACATATACATATTTACTAGCAGGAGCCTTCTATTTCTCGCCATTACCGATTTCTTTTATCAATTTTAGCGGCATTTGACAACTATACTAGCCTTTGAAAGTATTCTTTTGTTGTAATTGACAACTGTACGAGCCTTCTACCATTTTTTGGCTGTAATTGACAATTTTAATTGTTCTCGGTAATTGTTTCTGCTGTTATTGGCAACTTTACTTGAATTTGATAACTTTTGGGCAATAGACGATATCCTGTATCGGGTTCCTATTTCCCGTATTTCCATAAACGAAATATGGTCGGCCTAGGCATTAATCGTGTAATGTGTATTGATTCTTTTTTACCGGAACACTTTTCACTTTCCGGATGCGGGCCGGAATGTCCGCACGTTATTTGGATACTTTTTCTAGCTGGAATTATGAATCTACGTAGCATCAACCCGTGAGACAGAGAATGCGGCAAAGGGGAATTTATGGAATTACACTGCATTTTCGATATAAATGAGCAGATATGAGATAAATTTGCATGAAGATGTAGAAAGCAAAGTAAGATTTTAAATAGAAATATTTCTCACATTAAATACAGGACTTTTCCATCCACTAATTACGTTTACAGTGAAACTCAGTTATACTTTTAACTGCGACGTTAATAATTGATTATCCCAGCTGATTCCCCCGTAGAGAACAATGAGCTTTAAATGGAAACGCAACGACATCGGCCGGACCGCCCTTATGAAACCGCGAGGGGCCCGGTTCGAAAGTAATTTCGGGCTCTTTAGCCCCGATTTTATATATTTTGTGGGGTTGGAGAATCGCCATCCAAGATTCATGTATTATCACAGAATATACTGTAATGCTGAAAAATATCTACTCGTCAATGAAAATTCAGAATTAATGAGAGAGAGAAATATTCTAGAATTTCTGAAAATTCAGAATTTTCAAATTTCAAAATTTTTAAATTTCAAAATTTTCAATTTTCAAAATTTTCAAATTTCAAAATAACATCAAATTTTATTGATTTAGCTCAAGAAAATTCTGAGGAAAATTACCGAAGGAAATTCAGAATTAATTAGCGAGAAAAAATCCCAGAATTTCTGAAAATTCAGAATTAAATTGAGAGAGAACATTCCAGAGTTGACAAAAATTCAGAATTGTTAACAGAAAAAAAAAATTACTGTTTCATTTCAAGAAAATCACTGAAAAAATTCAGAATTAATGAGAGAAAAAATCACAGAATTAATGAGAGAGAAATCCCAGAATTACTGAAAATTCAGAATTAGAATAAGAGAGAAAATTCCAGAATTGATGAAAATTCAGAATTGCTAAGAAAAAAAATTTTACTGATTTATTTCAAGAAAATCACTGAAGAAATTTCAGAATTAATGAGAGAAAAAAATCCAGAATTAATGAGAGAGAGAAAAACCCAGAATTAATGAGAGAAAAAAATCCAGAATTAATGAGAGAAAAAAATCCAGAATTGAGAGGGTTGGAAATTCAGAATTAATGAGAGAGAAATCCCGGAATTGATGAAAATTCAGAATTCAAATTTTAAATCACATTAAATTTTATTGATTCAGCTCGTGAGCCATGATCAAGATGATTTAGCATTATCAAAATTCAGAACCAATGAAATAAATAATTCCAGAATTGAAGAAAATTTAAATTTAAGATTTGAGTTGATTTTATAATTTTTTTTCTATTATTTCCTGTCCTGATCATTTAATTTAGAAACATCGACCATGAAATTAATGAAAAAAAAATAATTTCTTGTATGTTTTCTGGACTTTCCCATGTCCATAGAAACAACATTAAAATCAAAACAAAAAAAAAATTGAATTTTATTCTTCCTTAAAAATAGCTGATTTAAAAATTTTTAATTTATGGAATAAGTGCTGAAACATGAATGAAATGTTTTGTTTTGTGTAATAAGTTTTTGGAATCTCGTGCATTCGGGGAAAAAGGATCAAGTGCTTTCATGTAAGAAAAATTTTTTTTGCAATTAATAAAACCGATGTTCTCCCAAATTGGCCGATAAAAGGTTAATGATCGAAAAATCCTAAAATTGACAATTTATTTGATACACACACACGTGCATATTTTTAATTGAGAAAAATATGCATCACCGTAATATATCACCATATTCTATCACCGTAAGTGCAGGGCCCGGTGTGACCCCACTTGTCGCACAGCCCCCTAAGCGCGGCTCAGGACCTTCCAAGAAATTTCTTAAAGTTACAGCAAATGTTCGAAATCAGGGTTTGGAAACGGAATGTTCGTCTGTTATTTTATTGTTACCAAGATGGATGCTTAAAAATACATGACACGTAAAACGGGACATTCCGGTATTTCCTTGTAGCTTTGCCTTTCCCAACATGTATTATCAAAATGTGTCCCGTTTTTCTGTTTTTTCAGCGAAGCTTATATTTTTATTTATACGACATACTCCCTTATTATTCAATATATATGTAATAATTTTTAATTATAATTCTTTTTAAAATTGGGGACGAAGATAATTTGAATAATTTGGAAGTTATAATGCATGCGACTATGCATAAATGTAAATATTCATCACCCATGTGTAAAATGTTCAAAAATTTGGTTCCTGAATGCATTTTAGTTCACCGCACACTTGCTGTCGCTCTTTATGTACCGCCAAGTGCTGTTTATGGGAAAATAATAGCGATTTCGCTGACAATTGGCAACATTTTCAAAGGGAATTGTCAATGTCGATAAAATATGGCAGCACAATGGTTGTCGACTGAATATGGCTTTCTACGGTTTTTCAACTTCGAGGCCCGAATAAGAGTGAGCCCGTCCTCCCATTGGAAGAAATCTTTCCACAGAGAGCAGGCACGGTACTTGTGTAACATAAAAATGCAAGCGCATTACCAAATTAACTTCAAAACACGGATCCCCCCACCCCTTTACATAATAATATCCACTACATATACGGTACGGTTAGATTGATCAATGCCGTTATTACACATAATAACCGGTTATTACGCATAATCGCCGAGCATTTTGATAAGTTCGATGAATTTCCCTAAATTTATCACTTTTACTGGTGATTATGCATAATACCCAAGAGTCGCATCGTTGGTAAACATGATAACTCGTACCATATGATATATATACAGGATAATTCATACACACATGCATTGTATCATTATATTGAGGTACGATCGTAAAATTGTTATTACATCGGAGTCCGAGTATATTTATCACACATACTAGACTCATTTGTAATTTTTTTCATATTTATCAAGTTCAATGATTAGCCTTGGGTATTATGCATAATCACAGATAAAGACGATAAATTGCAAGTATTTACGAAATTGACCAACGACACCTGGTTATTACGCATAACCTCCGGTAAAAGTGATAATTATTTTAGTATTCATCAAATTTGCCAATGACGCTTGAATATTGTGCGTATTCGCCGGTCAAAAGTGATAAATTTATCAAACTTACCAAGACGATTGGTAAGTATGCATAATACCCGGTTATTATGTATGATAACCGATTCTCATCACATTTACCGTAACATATACAGGATGAATCCGACCTATTGTGCCAAACGAAGGGGGGGGGGGTGATAGACGAGCCCAAGAGGATCGTACCTACCAACCCTGTCCTATTTTGAACCGTTTTCGAGTTACGGTGGATAATCGATTATGGAAAAAAAAATGCGTAAAGTATGAAATAAACCCTGACTTATATATGAAGTTCCTGAAAGACCTACACGCAAACTAAACACATATTTCGAGAACGCAAAAAAAAATCCTATAAGGTCACACCGATTTCATTGAAATACCTGGATTTAATGGCGAACTACAGGCGCTGAAAGATTGGCGAAGTTCAAAATCAAATTGTCTCCAAAATTTTTAATTGCTAATTTTGCAAACACCCTTCTAGCTACGATTGCTCAACAAAAAACTTGTCCATTCCACCAGCTTCCGAAAGAGCTTACAATGAACCATATCGGTTTTCTGGTTCATGATAAATTTAGTCTTTTGTTTGCAATACATCACTGAAATCAACGTTCGTCGAAGTAATTTTAATAGGTTTTTTGATGACAATTCAATTTTTCACTTCACTGATCTCTCAGCGCTTATATAGCTCGCCATTAAATACGGATATCCTGTAGATAGAGGTAGTGCCACCTTATAGGACATTTTGTGCAAAATCAAATTGTCGCCAAAATATGTATCCTCCAATTCTGAATTTTCGTCGAATATCTACTTTGACGAACGCTGATTTCAGTGATGTATATTTCAAACAAAAGACTAATTTTCTCCTGAATAGATGACCAATTTGGATTTGGTTTATTCTAGGCGCTTTCGAATGCTGGTGGAACGGACAAGTTTTTGGCAAATTTGACCGATTGTAGCTAGAAGAGTGTTTGCAGAATTGGCAATTAAAATTTTTGCGACAATTAGATTTTGAACTCTTCGCCAATCTTTCAGCACTTGTAGCTCACCATTAAAACCATATATCTCGATGAAATTGGTGTCACCTTAACGCTTTTTTTTTCTGCTCTTTCCAAATATGTGCTATAAGTTTGCGTATAGGTCTCTCAGAGACTTCACAAATTCTGTTCTCCAGACTAGACGCATTTTTTTTCCATAATCCACCGTAACTCGAAAACGGTTGCAGATAGGACAGGGTTGGTGGTTGTGTTTCATGATCCACTTGGGCTAGTCTATCACCCCCGTTCCGCTTGGCAGAATAGGTCGGATTCAGCCTGTATATCTGTTCAACTTTTTTTCTAAATTTTGAACCCATAAAAACAAACAGCAGGTTCCTTACACGTGTACGCGTTAAAATACGGTGAATGAAAAGCTAAATGTGGACGGTATCATTTTTCCTTGGAGCCTATTTCCTTGATGGGTTTATTTCATTAACATATAGTGATCCTCTGATGTATTCAAAGGAGATAATGCCATCTATAATTCATAAATTTCCTTTCGCTTCCCCGTTCGTATATTACATTAAGTTTCCATTAACAAAACTGATCACGGACCCATCTCTCAATCCTTTCAGTGATATTATACACAAGTTTTTTTGTCTGGATAAGGCATTTTTACTTCGTGTTCATCCAGTGCGTATTTACGTTAGCGATTTTTCCTCGTCTCTTGTCTGCTCTAGCGACGAAAATAAAACCAATGCTTGACTAGAATTCATTTTGAAACGACTATAAACAAAAAAATTATAGTTTTATTATTTTCTGTATTGAGTATATTTCTGTTACTGAAGATAATGATGATTCGCCGAACAATAAACGAGGCAGTTAATGAAGTTTCTCCAGTTAATGCATAGCCGGGATTTACGTGAACATACATTTTCATGCATAATCGATTGTATAGTTTGGAATTAAATATTTTCCTTGTTACTATTTTCTCCCAGAAAAAAAAACAAAAACAAAAAAACACAGTCGCAAGGTGGGGATGGAGTATAAGGCAACTCATCAAATTCTAAGATGGTCTGATCACCTGTAAATCATCACCCCTGGACGTTTAACTCACAGGGTAAGGGTCGGTCCCAAAGTGACATCTTCAAAAAGTTTCGAAACAACTACCTCTGATCTCTACTCCATAAAAATATTTTTAAAAATCCTGTGAAATTTTGTTGTAGATCGTTAAAAAAAACATTAAATACAGTAGCTACCGCTTATAAGAATCGCTGGTTATAAGAATCAACCGCTTATACGAATCAAGTCGGCAAAACGAAAACCAAACGTCAGATCTGATTTTTGTGAGAGCCCCCCCCCCCTCCTCTTAAGGTCCCCCCGTTACTTGCGTTAAAACAGCGCTGCCTTCCCTCAACAGTAAGAATTACAGCTTCGTAGTAGAGTGAGCTTCTACGAATGACAGACAGGGTTACAACTGGGAAGGGGGGGGTTCTCCGACAGACCAGACACGACCCAGGCTCTGTCCCTCCCGGGATATAAGCCTTTTACCCATGAGGGTTGGGTCGCGCTGGGGAGAGCTTCTAGTGCTCAGGACGCTAGAATATAGGGGAGGAGGGTGCCGATTCACTCTTTTACTGCTCCTTGTACATTATACGGGGGCGGCAAAATGCGTCCTTGTGCCAGCTGACAAAGTACCTAGTTGTGATCCTGATGACAGAACTTGCCTCCTACGCAAGATTTGCTTCCACTATTGGGGATTTCGACCTGGCTCCGTATGCGAAGTGCTTCCCGTACTGATTATTTATTTTTTTTTTTCTTCCAGTATAAGTGCATTTCATGCCTTCTGGGGTTATTGTAAATAAATAAATAAATATAAAATTATCAGCAAAGAGGTATATGGCAAAAAAGAAGAAGAAAAAAATAGACACCCATAACTCCTACCCTCCCTTTTCCGGACCATTACTACTCACTTTGTGGAAACATTGAGTTATGTGCTCAGACAATAGTACAGTAGTAATACGATTACCGTGTAATTATATTTACCGTGTACAGTCTACATTGGAACCGATGTCTAAGGATAACGATATACTGTGGATATTCAAACTGATTTCAATAACAAATTAATAAGGTTTTTTTTTACTTCAAAAACATCATAATCTTGGCTTAAGCACCCCCACCCCCCCCGCCCCGCACTTCTTGCGCACTCCAGGGGGTAACTAAATAGGACAAGCAGAAAAAAATCTCCGGATGTAAGAATCAACCGTTTATAAGAATCAAAATGACTGAACCAAACGCGATTCTTATTAGCAGTGGCTACTGTATATTAATATTTTGAATGCCAATAGAGGGCAATAATGAATTTAAAAGTCCCGGCAACCCTAGAGTGTTGGAGTTTCGTCATTCAAACAACACATCACCAAGTAAAGCACAGACGAGGAAACAGAAATATCTCCTTTCTCGAAGCTGGAGAAAAGAAAGAAGAAGGAAGTGGAAAAAAAGAAGTTTTTTTTATAGATATCTCGCTAAGAAAAGCGCAAGAGGCGATAAGTAGCCAATTGTTAACATTTTTAATAATTTTGTGCGGCTTTAATAATTGCATTCGGCCGCTAATTTTTTGTTTTTATCTGTTTCTGGGTGAAATTAATGTAATTAAATTTTTTCCTAATTTTTTAAGGACGACACCTTCGGACCCTTTTCTTTTCAGTTTCGATAAAAATCGAGATATGGCATTATTGCATTAAAAAGTAATTCATTTCCAATGTGCTAAGTTGATACTAATCAACCGATAGATGGTGCATTAATTCCCAACCAAACAACGTTAATGGCAGTTAATTGCAACATAGCGATATGGCCAGAGTTGGTGTATGGTAAAGTAGGTTGATATCAGTTTACTATTCAGAACATCTTGTAATTCGAGATGTTGTTTGTTTTTTTTAGGATAACGCGAGTGTAAATAACCAACTTTGTTTAGGCCGATGTTTTTCGACCTGTGGTCCGCGGAACCTTGAGTACCGTGGGTACTTCGTAAGGGTGCGCGAGATCATTTTCATTTAACACGAGTGGCGCATTAGTGCTATGAAATTGTAATATACAGTAAAACGTCACTTTTGCGGACCAAGACAGGACGAAAAAATTCGTCCGTAAAAGAGGGGTGACCTTTAATTAGGGGTTTGAAATACATACTTTTATTATACAACTGGAAATTATTATCTGGCCGTAAAAGAAGGGTGTCCGTTAAGAGAGATTTTACTGTATAACTTCAAGTTTTTATGATATGCAAATTATAAAGCCAACTTGAAGAAATGTATTTTTGATCATCTGGGGAAGGGGTGGCTTGAAATTGAGTTTCACTTCGTGGGGGGAAGTCCTATATAATACAAGGTATTCGATTAACAGCTCATTTCTGAACTTCCCTGCTACTGGTGCAAACATAAAATGGCATCGTGATAATGACACGGTTAAGTTATTTCACCTCTAATACGAATCGCCTTCACGAACGTTGCGGACACAGAAGAGATTGAAGAAAGTTTTGGATTCAATCACCAATGATTTGCTTCCGTGCAGCGCTCTCTATCGACAAAAATTTGAATTTTTTTCCGTACCAAAACAAAAGGAGGGGGACGTATAGAAAAATTAAATTTTGTATCTCAGTGCATATATACTGTCCTTGGCAAAATAAACGACACATTTAAGCTGGGCACGTTATTTATATTTTTTTCTAATTGAATAAAATGTTTCTATAGAGCCAACGGTTTACGAGTAGCTATTTGAGGTGAAACTGACTTAAGTTTTCACCCTGTATATATGTTACAGTAAATGTGATAAATCTGGTTTTTTTTTTGCATAATCACAGAGCATTTTGGTAGATTTGATAAATTTAAATTCATCACTTTTACCGGCGATTATGCATAGTTTGCTCAAGCAGCGTCGGTATACTTGATAAATACTAAAAAAAAATTAGTACTTTTACCCGCTATTTATGCAAAATATCCAAGCGTCGCGTCATTGGTCAACATGACAAATCGTACTGTATCATATATACCATACAATGGCAATTCATACATGTATTGCACCGTTATATCCGGGGTACGATCGTAAAATTTGTTATAAGTATATCGAGGTCCGACTATTTTCATCATATATACTAGACTTGGAAGTTTCACTTTTCATATTTATCAAACTCGCCAATTACACTATAGTGTCAGTATAATCACAGATAAAAGCGATAAATTTCAAATATTTGCCAAATTTACCAACGACACTTGATTATTATGCATAATCAAGTAAAAATGAACATACAATGCCACAACAGGCAAAATGCCCAACGAGCTGACTGAGGAAAAAAATACCCATAACAAATATGGATGTCACCACACATGCACCTCGTCCATATTCCTCTGTGAAACTGCTAACGAACTGGTACATGTTGGAATGTGCGTGTACGTGTTGTGAACCTAACGTGAAGTATATTGCTGTGTAATGCTTGTTATAGTGTCACCATCTGCCATTTATTTTTCTAACTATGAGTGAAGTGTAATGATTGAATATTTTCACCTCTGTGGCGAGACTTGTTTAACGGGGAGATCGGCTCGCGCATCCGCGCATCGAATTTAGAAACCACAGAAAACCAACTTAACCCGACCACCACTGTGACGCCGGTAGGGTTATATAAATGCAAAGTTACGACAGGCAAAATGACCAACGAGGTGGCCACGAAAAAGATGCCTATAACAAATATGGATGTCATATACTTCAAAATTATAGAAACCCCCAATTAAAATTGCAATTATAAAAGCTAAAACTATATACAAGATTCATCGAAAGACTGGTTATATGGAAGAAAACTCATGTCTGCCGTCCCCGTGGAGGCAATGATGAATTTCTTCCTTGTAATCTCAATTTCCACAAATAACCAGTCTCTCAATGAATCTTGTAATGTTTTCAGTATTTATCAAATTTACCAACGATGCTTGTGTGGGTATTAATATTCACCGTTAAGAGGGATAAATTTATCAAACTTGCCCAGACAATTGGTAAAGTATACATAATATAACCGATTCGTCACATTTACCATAGCATACGTGCCAATTTCCGGCCTGTGAGCGGTATCAGTACCCCCATATCTGGCCCGTGGACTTCTAAAATTGCTAAACATATCAGCAATGCACTGTTGTGTGATTTTAAGAGAAAAGACACCAAAAAAAATCTAATTTAAAGAAAATCAAAAATCATGTGTAGGCTTGAGTATAAATGGCTTCTCGTTCTCTTTGCCACAATATATATTCGCAATATTTTCCTCCGTTCTCTCTGCTCGGTAGCCTCTATTATGCAAATCACCCTCAAGTAATAAAAGGAAGATCTCCATTTCAACTGATGCTATCGCGAGACACACAATGCACTCTATACATATTTATGTGAAGAAAAAAGAAGTGAAATATGCGCAATAATGATAAAAACAATAGTTAGATGCAGGAGAAGCGATGATTATGATAAGCATCTTCACAACGAACAGAATTCGGAACGTGCGCTTTAATTATCGAGCGATTTTTTTTTTTATTTTGGAGGAGAAAAAAAAACAGTAACAGTTTCTTGTCGACAAGGAAATGTAATTACCATCTTGAGGAAAAATTTCCATCTGCCGATCCTATTAAAAATGTGCATAGAGAACATAATTTGGATTCTATTACAGTTGCCACGTCACCGGCAGGAGAGTATGTATTGGGGGGGGGGTGCTTCGTTAACCTAGTAATTAAATACGGAAACGTTTCAAATGTTCGAAATCTGTTTATTTTCAGCCACGAGCGTCTGCCTTAGTATCGTAGAATCATGATTAAAAGTTAAGTAGTCGCGTGTAAGTGTGAACATTGTTAAATTGCTTCGAAAATAGACGGATCTGGAATATTAAAAAAAAAACAGCTTCCCAGACATTTATGATTCGTTTTTTGAATACCGAATAGGTAATTTAATGAGCTGTGATTTTGCTTCATTACTTCTCGAGTTTCTCTCGATCTTCTTTATTGTTATCTCCGCGTTTGGATTTCTATCAAGCAGTAAGGACGTTTGGAATCTAAAATAATATTAAACAAGATTTGTCTTTATAACGTTATCCCCATAAAAAAATTAGCCCAATAAAAATTATTTACAGTGTGGCACATGAATTCGTAAGTAGTTTTGAAATTCGTAAAAAAATTGAAGGAATCGATTATTTTTGGATGCGATTTCCAAAAAAAGTTATTTTCACAAAGGGTGACTTTTTTTGGTACAGAAAAAAAATTAGTTCTAATTTTTGTGGATAGAGGACGCTACACAAAAGCAAGTCACATAATTCTGAACCTGAACCTTTCTTCGATATCTTCTGCATCCGAAACGTTCGTAAAGCTTCAGCCGGTGACTCGTGACTTCACCAACATTACTTTACCCACCAATGTTAACATCACAATGAAAAGCTCACGTAGGCACCAGTAACAAGAAAATTCAGAAATGAGCTGTTAAACGTACACCCTGCACTTTATAGGACTCTTATTTTTGCATATTTCCCAGTGATATGCGTTCGTGCAGCGTGCTCTATCGACCAAAATATGAACTTTTTTCCGCAACAGATAAAATCTCCCTTCGTGACAACAACTTTCTCACAAACCGCATGCGAATGTGCAAATTCGTTCAGTTTTCATGAATTTTTAAACTATTCACGAATTCTTGAATAAATTGTCCCGATTAGTTGTTCGGCACTACAATAAGCTCGAGCTTACTCAGTAAGCTCGTGTCTTGATGCATCAAAAAATAAATAAAAAAATGCAGACTAGATTTCCTCCCGTCTGCAAAAAAAAAAACGTAGGCCTATAGTTCTAGGGATTCCCAAACTTTTAATGCTCTCATGACGCATTTGGGAATGAGATTATAATGCAAAGACACTTCGAGTAACGAATGCCTCGACTTATGAGCAAATATTCGCCTTTCAAGCTTCGAACGTACTAGAAAAAGCTTCAAACGTACGAGAAAAAGCTCATTCTACCAGGACCGTCTTAACCTTTTAACTGTCAATGTTCCCACAACATCGGATTTTTACTCGTTCCCCCCATTTAAAGTTTTTAAAACTCGTTTTTCAAGGATGAATAAAATTTAATTTTTTTTTTGTTTTTAATTTTCATGTTGTTTCAATGCGCATGCGCAAGTCCAGAAAAAATGATAGAAAAAAAAATTCACGAATTCCATGAGTAGTATCTCTAAAGTGAAAGATCAGAAGTGAAAATTGAAGGAAACAATTAAGAAAATCAAATCCAAATCTTAATTCCGCCGGTAAGAGGTTAAGGGCATCATGGGTCCCCCGGGCAAAGTTATTTTTCTGCTACACTTACAAATACAAATACAACGCCACAACAGGCAAATTGCCCAACGAGGTGGCTGACTTAAGAACATCATGGATCCCCGAGCCCCTACCTACTACTGCTACACCACACATGCACCCCCCCCCCGCGGAACCCCCCCCCCCCCAACGAATCGGTACATGCGGGCATGTGCGTGTACGTGTAGTTCAACCTGACGTAAAGTTTGTTTCTGTGTAATGCTTGTTATGTGTAGTACTGTCATCTGCCCCCAGTTTTACTAACTATGAGTGAAGTGTTATGGTTGAATGATTTACCGTTGTAGGACTGTTGCTCTCTGTGGCGAGACTTTTTAACGGGGAGATCGGCTCGCATTTGCGCCTTGAAGTTGGGAACCACAGAAAACCAACTTCAGCCGACCACCACTGTGGGGTTCGAACCCGGATCCTCGCATCACGAGTCCGGCACTATAACCACTCGACCACCACAGCGGCAAACGTGGCTGGAACAGCTACGTGGCTGGAAATGCATGACTACCAATTTGCATGAGTAACTCTGAAAAATTTTAACCAGATCTCATTTCAAGAGGCCTCCTCTATATTTGCGCCCCATCTCCCTCCTCCGGGCCGTGCGCGAGCACTGAATTCGACAAACGAAAGCTTGGGTGCTTAGAACCAGTTGCACCCAATAACGCGCTTGTCTCAGACTGTACTGTTCAGCACACACGAGCTCCAGCGAAAGAGTGAGATATTCGTTGCCTTTGCAGTCTAGTGCATTCACCTGGAAAGTGAAAGGACGTGGGTTCGATTCACCGCAAAAAAGCAGTTGAATTTTCTCTTTCCTAAATAAATCTTCGCATCAGCCAGTTGTTAAAAACCTTCGTATGGATACCGGAGAGTGACATCATCGTCGGACTCCCCCGTTAGGGGATAACTCCCGTTAACGGAAACGTTTTTGGAATTATGTCGGGCTTCAATGTATTTTACTACCAATTTACGGTCACTTCCCGGTAGCGGACAAAATTACTGGTCCCAAGCATGGGATGATTTGCGCTGTTTCCCAAAGGGATGGACGGTCTCGGAGTCTGTAAGGTGACACCAGGAGCGTACGCAGGGTTGGCCTTTGGAGGGGGCACAAAAGAGTGGGGGGAAATAAAAATTTTCTTCCTGTGAAATATTGAGTTATTCTCTTCAAAACGCATTTAAATTAAAAGAAATTGGTTAACATAGCACATAAAGAGCATTTTCTTTCGATACTTCAATTTTTTCACCGAAATATTTTTTGCTCTGCTTGAGGGGGGGAGGCTCCCTGAGCACTTCCCTCCCCTGCGTACGCCTCTGAGTGTCACCGTTAGGGCTCCGAAAGCAAGATATCCATTAAAGAGGTTTATCCACTCACGCTAAATACAATTGAATTGCCAGAATAAATTGATTTATTATGCACCGAATTAGAAAATTATGGTAGAATAGCTTTCTTTACGTGCAAATCAATTCCAGAAAAACAATTTTTACATGTTTTGTACAAGCAAATGGGAAAAGAACATGAATGGAAAAATTCGGTGTCTATTTAGGTAAGTGTTACTCATATACATTGCGTGTGTGAAGATTGGACTGAGAATAAGCATTCGGATAAAGCGAGTTTATCTATCAAATCTATCTATACTCAACCTGATTCAATTTTTCTCTAAAAAAAATTTTACAAATAATGAATTAAACTCCCGACACAACCTCTTATGATATACTGTTACCACTTTTTCGAAGAAAAGTCGAATCTACTCATAAAGGCCTAATTGTACAAAAGGATCGTTAACAAAATCGTTAAAAAACAAAAAAACGGGGTCCATATAGTTTCCCCTGTGGTACTAGGATATTTTAAGGGGAGCCACGGGAGAAAATGAAGTGTGAGGGAAACCATGGCAGGGGGTTCAGGAGGCCACAGAGAGCGAAAAAAAAATTTAGGTATGGAGAAATGAAGCTTTTAAGCGAAATATAAGAGGGGGAGGGGAATGTGACTACTTTCAGAGCCCATAGAGCTTAACGCATGGGACCATCCGTGGGGTCTCATGCCCAATGGAAGCCTACATGACGAGAGATCTGGTATTATCATTTCCGAGAGTAAGCATGCAAATAAGTTGTTACTTCCAGCTATGTATGAGGCTTCAGAACATCACTTTTTAAGGATATGTTGATCCCCGGGATGAACGTGAAATGATGAAAGGATTCATCCGGGGATGAACGTGTTGAGATGGTTCTGCATAGAACCAGAACTAGAAACTGAAGGCGCGAATCGTGGGGAATATATAGGGTGGGACAATTTACCATATAGATTCATTGGATCTTTCCGGCTGAGACCAATTTCCCATATAATGCGGTAGTATATTCTTTGAAGAGAGGGGAGTAATTGCTTCTATTTCTCCCCCCCCCCTCCCGGATCCTCACTTGGTCGACCTTATTTATGAAATTTCTGGTTCCTATAAATTCATTTTTAACTAAATTCAATTTAGTAAAAAGGGGTTCTCTCGATCGTCCCGGGGACCTGGTTAAGACAAGTGGGGACCATGAGAAGAAAACATAACCCAAAGGGGGACATGTGGGCTAACAAAGGTTAATAAACACTGATTTAGAGCAGTGTTTCCCAACCTTTTTTGATATCGCGAACCTCCTGTAAGGAAAGCAAATGAAACACGGACCCCTCGTAGTAGAGATCAAAGCTCCGCCGACTCCGCGTAGCGTCAGAAGGCCAATTCCAACACCACTCTCCCGTAAAATGCAAATGTATTTTTTTTCTAATTTGCATATAATAAAAATTCAATAAATTGTAATTTCATAGTAGAAAGTTTGTCACTCGTTGCAATGAAAGTAAATTCCTTTTTTCTCCCACTCATTTGCTTTTTGCGGTCTGCAAATTATTACAACTTCTGCATTTCTTTCTCCTCCTGTTTATTTTTTGCGTGTCAGCAGATCATTTCTCCGTTTTCTGCCGGTCCGCAAACAGTGCATTTCCAGTTCTATTAGGGAATTTATATTGGTTTTTTTTAATTCTTATTTATTAATTATTTTATTAGATATTTTTTCAATTTTATTAACGATTTTATGGCATAATTGATTATTGAGATTCCATATATGCGATTATTATGCATGTAAACTACCTCATTTGAATGAATAAAAGTCTGATATGCTCGTCCCTCTCCGGAACAATGGCTGAAAATGCAGATCGGTGATAGAGCCTGGGCCTTGTTATTACCTTGATGGCCTTGTTCTGTTCAAAAGGGGGGAAAGGGAGATCCGCAAACACTGAAAAGATTTGCTCAAACAGTCATGGATTCGATCGCACTCACAAAATAGGAATCTACTATGTTTCCCGGCATGGGAAGCTGCATTTTTTCTGCCATGAAGCTGGGCTGGAAGAGATCTTGGCAATGGGATAAGTCCGATGGCAGAGTTCTGGCGTTCATTCATGTGCAGTCCGCGAAATCGTTAAACTACTTTCGCTAGTCCACGGTTGTAAAAAAGTTGAAGAACACCGGTTCGTACTGTGAAAACTGTTAAAAACATAATTTTCAATTGATGGCGCATAAGAAGAAAACGAATACTTACACAAGATTTTGACGGCAGTTGTCCTGGAAGAATTTCCTTTGTATCCCGTGATGTTGCTCCTAGTCGAGTTGCGACTCAAAAAGATCACGCTCGATTCCTCGTTAGTCCTGAATATCTTCGATTCGCCGTTCGACAGCGTGCCGTCAGTTTTGAACAGTTTGACGCTGATCAGGGCGTACAGCACCGATATAGCGCATATCGGAAGCACGAAGAAGAAGAAGGTCGAGATCTCGAACGCGTGAGGCAGACTTCTCTTGATGATGCACTCGTCCGATCCTTCGAGGATCAGTCCGTCGTAATTCATCTTGACCACTCCAAACTGGAACGCCAGAGGAGCCGCGCACAACGTGCCGGCGATCCACACCAGCACTATAGCCTTGATGGCCCTGGAAACGCTCGAAGTCATCTGCGATCGAAGCGGCTGACTCACCGCCAGGTATCTCTCGATCGTGAAGCACATGATGGTCAGAATGGACGCGTTCGTCGACGTCTCCGAAGCCAGTCCCCGGAATACGCAGAAAGCCTCTCCGAACGCGTAGGGGTACCGGATCCACAGCTGGTAGATCTCTTGGGGCACGCCGATGATCAACAGCAACAGGTCGGACACCGCCAGGCTGAACAGGTAACAGTTCGTGGATGTGTGCATGTACTTCCTGTGGACGATAACGACGCACGTGCAGACGTTACCGATCATCCCCGTGAAAAATATGACTATGTACAGCACGGTGATGGGTATGACTGACGACAATGGGTCGCGCTTCGGCAATTGAACCAAATACGACTCGAACGTGTCCCCTCCGGTCGAAGTATTCAGCAAGATTAGATTTCGCACCTCGAGTGCAAAGGGGTTCTCCTGCTCTGCCATGTGGACTTGGTGAGGGAAGACGAATGCGTGTGGACGAGCAGTGTCTGTTTCTAATTATACTATATTGTCTGTTTACGGTCTGCTCGGGTCTGGAAGGATACAGTCTTTGTGTAAAGACTCATTGCTGGAATATAAAAGAAGAAAAGGCAGAATCTCTCTCACAATAAATACCAAGGGGAAAAAACACATGCACATGAAACCAATCTGGCAAGCTTCGTCTTTTCACATTATCGGTGGAGAAATCAGGTTGTGTCACGTGCTCATCCTCCCGCTCTCTCTAATTTCGGCCATGAGACAAACCAAAAAGGAAAAGAAAAGAAAATACCTTATGAAGAGAGAGAAGGAAAAAATATACACACACATAATTCATAAAAAAGGGTCTATAAATGTTTTTTCCTGTCGAAAATGAGAAGAAGAAAAAAAAACCCTGTCATTTGATTTGATCATAAAAAAGACATCGATATTTGATGCGCCATTTCTCGTTTTACTGTTATTGTTATTGCGGAGGGTCAATCGGTGAATCTTATCGTTCAAATTGAAGTGATTTCTTTCTTTTTTCCGCGAAAACAATAAACAAAAACAATAAAAAGATTAAAATAATTTCCCATAATTTTATTACAATAAAACGTATCTTTTGCGGACACCGGTAGGACAAAGTAATTCGTCCGTAAAAGAGGGGTGGCCTCATCTGAGGGGTGTCCGTTAACAAGGGGTCTACTGTATTAGCCCCCCCCCCCCCGCCTCACGTGCTGGCTTTTGGCAGCAGATTTAGATGATCTGTATTTGGAGAATCAGCGATTAATCTCAAAAACTGGTTTTCTTGTTCGCATGTTAGAAATTGAAAAGAGAAATGATGATTGCAGAGATGAATTTTCCTTCACTAAAACACCAATATCCCTTCATTCAACCAGTTTTCCGTATCTGTTGTATTAACGCGGGAGAATGACGTGTTTCTACTTAATTAGAAAGTCTCTGCTGTTGGAACGCGAATAGCTCAAATAATTATCACAAATTTTATTTACATGCACAGTATGTTTACGTAAACCGCGAGCCAGTGTTGGCTACCCCTGGATTAGGAAAAGGGCATGAAAACCACCAAATACGAGGATGTAAATTTTCCCACCCATTTTCTAAGCAGGTTCTACGAGTCTTCCCTAAACCACCTTCATTAACCCCCTTCACTTACAAGCTTTTGGCGAAAACGTCGGCTGATCTATATTTCACGAATCGGTGGTAAATCTGGTAACCTTGTCCTCACATAACTTTCACGTTAGAAAAGGATGAAAAAAGGGATAAAGAAAAACCGAAGAAAAGGAATAAAGAAAAAAGTAGAAAAGGAACGAAAAAAGTAGAAAAGGAAAGTAAAAAAAATAAATAAGGAAAACAGTGCGATGGATAAGTAGATAAGAGATGCATACAGTAGATTTCTTTTCACTCTCACCCCATGTGCTCTCTTTCGCTCTTACATGTATATAATAGAAAGGTACATTACATGTCTGGGGGAACACTAAAAGGGTTACAGAAAATACGGAGGGGGGAAAACAACGTTGGTTCATGGGGTTAAAATAAAGCTTCGCGATGATAAGGAGAAGGGGAAAACAAAACACAGGGAACTGGACTGAATTTCTTCCACAGGTGTTTGGACGAAATATTTCGTCCGTGATAGTGAAGGGATTAAGAGGGGAAAGAAGAGATGCCTGTGTGGTTTTTCTTTCAAGCACGCTCACAAAGTGCTGAGTAAACTTACGACTTTTTCGTTTCAAAAAGTGTAAACGATTTAAATTTCGCGGAAAAGTATTGAAAAAAACAAATTTTCTCATTTATTTCGGCAAAATTTTACATTTTTCGCATTTATTTTTGAACGAAATTTACGCATCTCTACTCATCATCCGAGGAAAATCTGTCGGTATACAGCATTCAAATCGTGGTAGTATCAGGAAGCAAAGTAATCGGCGATTAAAAGGCTTTGATGATGATTAAATTATTACAAATGGGAAAAAAGTCTTTAAATATTAATCGGTTGAACGCGTACATTCACATCAACGAAACACTCAAATTTTATTATGTGTAAAAGGGGCAGCTGTGGAACAGGAAGCAAAGTGATATCGTCAAAAATAGTGATTAACTGATGTGGAAATATTTACGGAAAATTCACCGACAACAATTCACCGCCATGCATTTTATCAATAGAAAAATTCACTGCCAACTTTTCCCTGGACAGATCGTGAAGATCTCTTGGGAATATGTGATGATCACAATTCGATGACGCACAATTCAACAGAAAAATACACCGCTCGGAAAATTCACTGATAAACAAATCCACCGACAACAATTCGCAGGTGAAAAATACACCCGAAAACAATTCACCCCCCACCACGAAATTCACCGATAAAAATATTAATCGCTTGGAAAATTCACCGATGAAAAATTTGCCGACGGAAAAATCATCGCTGACAAAATTCACCAACAAACAATTCACAGATAACACGTTTGTCACCAGTGAGCGAGTGGCAGAGTGATTGAGCAAATGAGCGAATGTGTGACCGAATAATGGTTGGTGAATGAGCTATCGGATAAGCTAGTGAGTATCTGAGTTACCGAGTGCCTGACGTATGAGTGACTCATTCACTCGCTTATTTAATCATCTGCTCTTTCAATAACTCCTTGACTCACTTGATCAATCACTCATAGGCTTGCTTACTCTCTCTCACTCACCATGTCAGTCTTTGACTTTTACCAGGTGAATTTTACCAGCGGTTTATTTTATTTTCGATGAATTGCCGTGACAGTGAATTTTCATTTCGATGAATTACGTGCCGGTGAATTTCCGTTTCGGTGAATTGCTTGGTGGTGAATTTTTCCAGTGGTTTATTTTATTTTCGATGAATTGCCGTGACAGTGAATTTTCATTTCGATGAATTACGTGCCGGTGAATTTCCGTTTCGGTGAATTGCTTGGTGGTGAATTTTTCCAGTGGTTAATTTTCTTTTCGGGGAATTTTGAGGTGGTGAATTGCTGGGCGAGAAATTTTCCCGTACACCCGAAACAATGTTATTTCTACCAAAAAACAGTCTTGATTTGAGGAAATCGAGATTACATTTAGTAACGTACGAGATTTTCTCATAAATAATTTTGCATTTTGCAATAACATAATAACTGCTAGTATTAAATACAAGAGAATAATATCTGCGTCTTTCCAGAACGCATATCGATGGCCACTTATACCGCAAATTACTCTGTTGATTCGCACGAGGGAGCGACAGATGCCTATTTTTCTATAATAATAATGGCTTTACTTTTCTCTTGATTTCCTTCTAATTTAATGGAGTCCCCCCTCTTTTTTTTTAAAGACAATGGTTTATTAACTTTGAAAGGAAAAAAAAGACAGAAATTGTTAAGAAAAACCTTCTTTGAGACTATTTAGGAGACATTGAAGAACAGTTTCATCGTTGAAAAAAAAAAGTGTTTTTATAAGAAAACTACGTGGTGAAAAATTCGCATCATGGAACAATGGTGGTGATTTCAGTGATATTACAGTCCGCGCCGCTTAATGTGATCACATAGGGACTCGGGTTTTCTTATTACAATAACATAATGATAACTATATCCGAAAAAGTCCCGTTTGCAAGTGCGATGGCCATACATCCCGTTTTGTCGAGCGGGACGTGTGGTACACTTTAAACGGGAGTATTCTGTTTTTCTTTCCCACATTATATTGATCGGTAAATGTTCTATCGTGCCATTTTCCCCCTCCCCAAAACGGGACCATTCCTCCCTCCCTTTAACCCTCCGAGTCCGGAGGAGATTTAAATGAATCCCATCTCGCAGGTCGGAGGAGATTTAAATGAAATTTTGCCTGTTTTCGCAGATGTTTAGTACAAAAAACTATAAATTTTAAACTAACCGTTTTAATTTAATTTGAAATTTTTAACGGTTGTGAAATAACTTCTTGTTTATAATATTACATACAGCGAAACCTCGCTACGACGATACTCGATACAACGATAAATCTCAATCTATAACGATATTTTTTTTTTCGGATATTTCCAAACAGCTAGACTTTTTTTTTACTTCAAATTAATATTACAAAAAAAATAAAGCAGCATTCATATACAAAGCAACCAAGGAGGCATTAGTCCCATACTGGTTGTTACAATCGAAATGTTTGTGTATGTTAATATTTCTACAATGAGTTAGAATTCTTGACTAATAGATAGAAAAATTATAACTAATGAAACAAAAGTAAAAATATGTATTATAAAGGTAAGTGAAAAATAAAGAACAGAAAACAAAAGTAAATAAGAGAAAGGAAACAGAGAAAGTAATTGAATTTAACAAACAATAAGTTGTGGCAAGATATATACAATTGGTGTGAATAATAAACATGTAACGTGGTTGAAGGTGCTGTGACGCTTATGTGATATGAGAACATTAATCAACATATGAAGAATACAATAATGTACATCCATGCCAATGCAATGCACTTGAACAAAAGTTGCGCTGCAACAACTTTTTTTTTATATTTCGCTCAAATATATATATATATATATATATATCACCCAGGATAACGTATAATATTATCAGTATATAGCAATATATACATATAACAATGTGCATATAGCAAGTGTGTGAATAGTGACAAAAAACATGTTAAAATTTTGTTCATTTTCATTTTTGAATGTATTCATGTCACTATAGGAATATTATTTATTCATGTCATATTACTTAAATAAATTTATATTATTTCGAACTGGTTTGCGTCAGTATGTTCCAATCGATGTTACATAATATGAATGGATCACATATTCAACATTTGGGAGACTGACAAAATGCATGTATATTAATATGAATATTTATTTAAGAAATTAATGACGTCTTAACCTCGGGAAACATCAAATTCCTGCTCGCGTGATATTAATGGTGCTGCCCGAGTTATAATGTAAAGGGCCATTCAAGGAATACGTAAGCAGATTTTCAGAAATTTTTGACCCCTCCCCCTCCCCCCCTTGTTACCAAACCACTTACCCTCCCTCCCTCCCGTCAGCAAAATTTCGTCTGCAGCTTAGAATATTTCATATCTTCAAAAAGGGGTGGTTGATGACGTAAGCAACCTTCAAACCCCCCCGTCCCCCCCCCGTCATCAAAAGTCAGCAAATCCGAAACCCCCTCCCCCTCTCGATGCTAACGTAATACTTGAATGACCCCTAAGCTGTAATAGTAGTAGTAGTAATCTTTTATTCTGTTATTTTAATTGCAATGCAATGTAAATCGTTTTGTAAGGTGAATTGTTAACCTCGGGGCAAATGGTGCTCCTGGGGATAGAATGCACATATATTTATATATATATTTAGCCTTACATATGTGGTTTTTTTTTTTTTTTAAATTGAGAAAATAAATGCTCCCTCCGGGGAACCCCCGTATGGCGAATCACATTCACCGGCTCGGGGTAAGTAACTCATATTTTGCTCAAAATCGTTTTGAATTTAATTTTGACGTCGTCACTTGTTTTCGTTGTTCTGAAGGCGTCTAATAACACCGTTACTTTGCACTAAAGGATCGCCGTTAGCGCTAAAAAAGTTATTAGTGTTGCTACTTTCTGTGTAAGACACGACTGTGCAAGGCAATAAACATCTTTGCAGGGGCAATTCAATCTAACCGAATGTTATTAATGCAATTGCAATTTTTTGCAGCGAACAAGTACATAAAAGCACATTTTCTGGTGGTATAAACAATGCCAACGTAAGAAAAGATGAAAACAACAGCAAATAAATTTGATCTCACGTAAGGATCGTGTTGCCTCTCGATAATCCCTCTATAACGATATTTTTTCTTGGTCCGCAGAATATCGTTATATCGAGGGTTTCACTGTAGTATCGCTTGTATTACCTAAAATTTATATAATATTTTCTTCGGTAAAATTGGTTTTTCCCAATAAAAATCGGATTTCTTTCCGATATTATAATTTCGTATTATTAAAACTCACAATGGAATTTGATAAATGAAAATAGTATAATAGTTATGATCGTACAAAGCAACATTATTCCTCTTTCGAATGGCACCAAACACGCAGAGATCGTGAAATAATATAATGGATTAAAAAATAAAGATACGAGTTGGCCGCGAAATTAAAATCTATTTTTCTCCCGGAAAAATAGATTTGAATCTGGTCAACTGTAAGAAAGGGCTTTTTTTCTTGTCTCGGTCATTTTTCTTAAGTATAAGAAGGCCAATGCAAAAGCGCGTCCACGCGTGCATGGATCACAGCAAATACTACGGACTGATTATGACATCAAGTGCCGAAATGTTTGTCAACAAGGAAGGGGAGGAAGGAAGCTATAACAGCTTCTAGCCTTCTGCATAGTCTTGCAGTCTGATAATGATAACTTTACAGGGTGAAAAAATAAATTTGATTAAACCTTCAGAATGCGCAAAAAACGAATGGGAAAAAAACAGATAACATTACCCGAAGTCCTTATAACTGTAAACGAATTTTTATCCCATGTTATGATATTGGTCTGTTCCGTTTTTTGCAAATGTGATAACAATACCCGAATGAGGACATTATTCGTGATTCTAATAAGCGGCGTAGACTGTACTTTACTTGTTGGCATTGAATGATCAACGGCTAATTTAATTTCAATGTCAGATTGAAACAGTGGCGTATTTTACTAAAGAGGCTTAGCGGGCCCAGGCCGGCCAATTTGAGGAATAAGTGGTCGTAAGTAAATGTGTAATATCCACAGGTGTATCCACATAAATCCGCCTCTGCCAAGAGAGTGAGGGGCTACTGGTCAATGACTGACCAAACGAGTGACTCACAGAGTTTACAAGCACGCGAGTGACCAAAAGAGCGACCTAGAGCGTTTGCAAGTACGAGAATCTGTTAAAGTGTGATATAAAGAGCGAGGGACCAGGGCAGTGAGAGATCAAAAGAGTGATCTAGAGAGTGTGTGAGCTTTGAGTAACCAAAAGGGTGACCTGGATAGTGTGTAAGCTTTGAGTGACCAAAAGGGTAATCTGGAGAGTGTGTGAGCATGTGAATGACCAAACGAGTGACATAGAATGTGTGCAAGCATGTTAATGATCAGAAGAGTGACATAGAGCTTGAGCAAACATGTGAATGACCAAAAGAGTGACCTAGAGAATGTGTGGGCATTGAGTGACCAAAAGTGACCTAGAGCATGTGCAAGTTTGTGAATGACCAAAGGAGTGACCTAGAGCATGTGCAAACATTGAGTGACCAAAAGTGACCTAGAGCATGTGCAAACATTGAGTGACCAAAAGTGACCTAGAGCATGTGCAAGTTTGTGAATGACCAAAGGAGTGACCTAGAGCATGTGCAAGTTTGTGAATGACCAAAGGAGTGACCTATAGCATGTGCAAGTTTGTGAATTACCAAAGGAGTGACCTATAGCATGTACAAACATTGAATGACAAGAGAGTGACCTAGAGCATGTGCAAACATTGAATGACAAGAGAGTGACCTAGAACATGTGCAAACATTGAATGACAAGAGAGTGACCTAGAGCATGTGCAAACATTGAATGACAAGAGAGTGACCTAGAGCGTATGCCAGCATGTGATTGCTCAAAAAAGTGTGCAAGTATGTGAATATCCAGACGAGTTACCTAGAGAGTGTGTAAGCATGGTAGTGACCAAAAGAGTGACTTAGAGACACAGGCGTATTTATAGAACTGGGGGGGGGGGGTGTCAAGCAGGTTATAGTACGCGGAGGCGAATTCAAAGAATGAGTGGTTACGAAAATCAAACTAAAACGAATATGAAATGAAAATCAAACTAATAGAATGGCAGGAGGGCGGAAAGATTCGTGTCGGGTGTAGCCCACAGGCGACGAAATGATTCTGGATTGGATTGAAATGAAATAATGAGGATATTTTGGTGCTTTGTATCACGAGGTGTACGGTACACCCACCGTTTGGGTGCCACTGCTCTATAGTTATCGTTTATATAGAACCATGGTGTGAATTGCCTTCAAAATACTTTCACATATTAGACGAGTCTCTCACACGTCGTGTTTCAACAGTTCTGAGTGCTCGCGGGGGGGGGGGGGACCTACACGATATTAGGTGGGTGCACCAGTTTTTCTGGCACTTCAGTGTGTATTCAATTATATTATCATTTCTGAAATAATTTCATTCACATTTGTTGCTCTACTGCAGGGGTGCAGAAATTCCCATCCTACGAGGCAAATGTGGCCCGCGAAGGTATTCCAACCACCAATTGGATATTGTTGATATTTTTTTACTTAGTACTTTCTTCACTCTATCAATTTACAAATTGTGGACAGGAAAGTGTTGAGGAAAGTCCAGAGTCACACTTGGGCGAGCTGGAGACATTTGACACGATGTCGCTGTCAGATAATGTGATCTTATTATCACTGAAACTTTGTAAAGCGGACAAACTCCTTTTCCCCCCCCCCACCTTATTGTTTTTAAAAAACTGTAATTTTACTTCACTTTTTTTTCTTCTATTCAATAAGCATACTGGATGTCTAGCGTACTACCTCCTAATGCCAAGAGTGCTCAACCTTAAGTAGAGTGCGGGTCACTTCATTGGCTTGAAAACATATCCCTCACTACTTAAGTGATCTGCAAATGTGCCACGGAGTGCTTAAGTGATTTGGAAATGCGCCGCGGGTTGCTTAGTGATATGCAAATGTGCCACGGGTCACTTGAGTGACCTGTAAATATGCCGTGAGTCTGTAAATGTGCCGGAGGCCGCTTAAGTGATCTGATCATGCACCGCGGGATATGATGCGGAAATGTACCGTGGTCAGCTTAGGCAAATGTGCCTAGTCCATTTTTTACACAATTAGATTCGATAGAAGAGATGGAAAATCAAGGTAACGCATACACAGAATTTGCTTGCCTCATATATAATTCCAGTCTATTTTTCTTCTATGCTATCTTAGAAAAAGTCCAACAAAGTATCAATGTGGTTATTGTGCTCTCTTCCAATGCGTTAAGACACGGGCTCACCGGGCACTACCCGAGGGGTTATTGATGCTTAAATCGCCTCAGAAGTTCTTACATAACAATTAACATCAATTGTGTCGGACTTTTGAAGGACTTCGATGCAGTGCTCGACCTGGGGTTCCTCGTGATGACCTTACTTTTCTCCACAATAAATGATCATTTCGTTGTGATACTGTGATCATTCATGTATCTAACCGGAATTCCCAAGCTTTTTTTAAGCCATGCCTTGCCTGGCATCTTGCAAAATCCTGATACACCCCCACCCCAAGATGATCGAAAATTGAATAACAAAAATGTAAAAAACTTGGAATATGTGGAAAAAAAACTTCTTCAAATGCTGTTTCAAGCATCTGAATCGAAATACCTCTCTTTTTACTAAATCTTTTACCCCTCATAACCTTTACTTTTATCCCTCATAACCTTTGATTTCTCCTCAAAACTTTTGAGGGATCACATTTTTTTTTTTTCCAGATCTCACTGATTCTCAGTCATTCTCGGGCTTAAAACGTCCACATCTTGTAAATACCATGAGAAACCGTGAATTTCTTAGTTTATTTTGTCTATAAACAAAAAACGGATAAAAATAAAATTTTATGAGCCAAAATACGCCTTTTTAGAAAACTCTATAGTACAGTATGTATTATACATAGTATTGAGAAACATCATTTAACTGGAACCTTTTCTGCCATCTATCAAATAAAAAACGCAACTGTTACATGATTCTTCGATTCGTATTGGTGACCCGTTTTTGATTAGTGGGTCAAATGAATAAAAATAATGCAGTGTGATATTAATAAATATTTTATAAGCAATAATATTAGTTAAACTATAAAGTTTGCTTCAAAACTTTAACAGTTGCTGTTTGTTTGTTGTAAAATAACATCAGTAAAATACTCGCATGTAAAACTTTATAACGGTAACATAGCGTATAGCCGGCAACTGCAACGCATATGAACCCTTTTATATGCTTAATAATTACAGGAAGCTAAGGCGGCCGCTGTGGTGGTCGAGTGGTTATGGTGACGGACTCCACAGTGGTGGTTGGCTTTCTGTGGTTCCCAACTTCAAGGCGCAAATGCGAGCCGATCTCCCCGTTAAAAAGTCTCGCCACAGAGAGCAACAGTCCTACAACGATAAATCATTCAATCATAACACTTCACTCATAGTTAGAAAAACTGGTGGCAGATGGCAGCATTACAGAGAAACAAAAAACTTCACGTCAGGAATCACTACACGTACATTCCCGCATGTACCGGTTCGTTGGGGGTTCCGTGGGGGAGGGTGTGGTGTAGCAGTAGGTAGGACCTCCAAAAAAATGGCTCGGGGACCCATGATGTTCTTAAGTCAGCCACTTCGTTGAGAAATTTGCCTGCTGTGGCGTGGGATTTGTATTTACTAATGTTATTTTACAACGAATTAACAGCAACCGTTAAAATTTCGAAGAAATTTAAATTAATGATTTAACTAATATTATTGCTTATAAAATATTTACTAATATCACTTACTATATATTTTTTTTTCATTAGGCACATTAATCAAAAACCGATCACCAACTCCAATCGAAGGATCATAACACAGTTGTGTTTTTTATTTGATAGGTGGCAGAAAAGGTTCCAGTTTAATGATGTTTCTCAATAGAATGCATACTGTACTGTATAGTTATTATCTAGAAGACATATTTTGGCTGATAAATTTTTATTTTTACCGTTTATCGGTTATAGACAAAGTAAGTAAGTCTCGATTTTTTCATGGTGTTTATACAAAGAATATTGACGTTTAGAGTCCGAGAATGATACTGAGAGTATAAAAGTAATTTCACTCCTCTCCAAAGATTTAAAGAGTAATTTTGTGAAAAGGGGGGTATTTTTTTAAATAAAAAACAGAGAAAAATAACTCTAATAAAAAAAATACTCAAAATTTTAAGGGATATTTTCACTCCTAAACAAAATTTTGAGGAATAAAATTGAATTTTGATTCCTGAATCTCGCATCTAGATGCGTATTGGCGAACACTGCTGAGAATGCTTCTGTGTACACAGAGTTTGGTACCACCAAAATAACAAACATTTTTCAGCTCGGCAGGATTTTTTAAGCAGGCTGATGTTTGGTATTTTTCATAGATTGCAGCAGGGGTCCCAATGCGGTATTATTTGTTATTTACGTACTCCATATGCAAAAGAAAGCGTTGAAGTAGGTTACCAGAAATACCTAAACTTCGAAACTGGGACATCAGGATGAATGCGCACGCACGAAGACTATGTTAATTACATATGTTTACAAGAGATGGCACCACTACACCAACAATGAACAGCAATTGTTTCCCAACCAAAACAGAACCGCAGCTCCAGCGCTTTCCACAACGGAGATTATTTATTAATTATCAGGCATTAAGTGCTGTTTCACTCATTTTGTTTGTTTCTTAACTGAAAGAGGAAGATATTGCCTGATTCTTTGATAGACTACTCCAGGGGCATTCTTAACGCTAGAACCCGCCAAGCACGGCCCGGAAAACCTTCCCTGGTGCACAGGGGCAATCCACGATAGTGGGATCATAGACTATGATAAATAGCAAGTGCCACTTGGGCAAATGTCTCAATTTTTCCACGCGGAAATTGGAGCAATTGACAAGCCTCCTCCACAATTTTAGGGCCCTTCGTTGAGGGCTTTGCCCGGGAAGCCCTCTCTGGTGGTGGATTCATACATCGCCTGCAAGCTATACAAATTTTGCAGCCCTTCACCCTTCCTAGCCTAGTTTTCTTGACTAACCATTCCTCCAAATTAGCCGCCCTGGAAAAATGCTCGCTCCCCCCCCCCCCATCCCACCACCGTTAATAAGCCTGTGTGTCTAAGTCACTCTTTCGGTCACTTATTCATGCCGGCGTTTGGCCAGAAAAAAGAATTTCCATGAAGACCTATAACCAATAAGTCACACTGTGGTACCTCGATTCACACACTGGCGTCTTAACAGTTCGACTCAATAGGGTCCAGCAGGGCTCCGAGGGAACCCTATATTCTAGAGAATTTTTATTTATTCTGAGATCTTTTTCAACAATTCTGAAATTGTTTTTTCATTAAATAGGAATTTTCATCGATTCTGAAGTTATTTTTTTCCATTAAATATGAATTTTCATTAATTTGGGAATTATTTTTTTTCATTGGATATGAATTTAATTAATTCGAAACTTTTCTTGCATTAAATATTAAATATGAACTTTCATTAGTTCCTAAATTATTTTTTTGTAATTTATTATATTTAACAAATAATAATTTTCATAATTCTGAAATTGTTTTACCATTGAATGTGAAGTTTTCATATTAATTCTGAGAAATCATTTTTCCATCAAGCATGGATTTTTATAAATCCTGACTGCTCCCATTGAAAATCATATTGCCCCGTGCAGCGTGGGCCCCACGTTGGGAATCACGGGTATGACAATCACACGTGCACATTATATGCCAGGTTTCATCTGAATCCTACTGGTTCTTCTTGATGCAAAATTGTTGTTTTTTTGACTGGGTTATGCAGTCGAACTTAATTATCCAATTAATCCATTCCGGATCTGTAAAATGACTACAAATTGCGACTTAACCATCATCATTCACATATGATAATGATCCTAAATTTTTTATTAAAATTTTATCATCACTTACGAAACTGTTTCCTAAATTTTAATAATTTATAGTTATAGTAATTGATCTTCGCTGCTACATTATTCCAGTCTTCTGGAATCAGCATCTTTGCAGAATTTCCTGACCATGCTCAAAGCCATGAAACAGTTCATAATCATCCGTTATGAAACTGTTTCTTAAATTTTGCTTGTTCTTCTTATGGTGTCAAGGACTAGGCCGTCTTAACCCTTTAAGCGGTTTTTTTACATTTTCTTGATTCGCGTTACAAGTGCCACGTTTGAAATTGCGAAACCTTCACAAATTGCCATCTATTTTCAAGGAGAATTTTTTTTTCCTATTGCGAGCATTGTATTTTCAGAAGACGCAATATCTCGGGGTGACAGAAATAAAGCAGATCAAGTTTGACGAGATATCTCGGGATTGCCACTGAAAGCGTTAAGAGGATCATGGGTGAAGTTATTTTTCTGAGGCCCTATCCGAAAAATTCTTGGCAATTTCAATTGGTTCTCATTTTTGTAAGGCTCCCCTCTTGTCTTGAGGCCCCCGGCCGTGCTCAGGTGGGTACATACGTTAAGACGGCAGTGATCAAGGAAATATACTTTCATTAATGTATTACCAGTGCCTTCTTAACGTATGGGCCTACTCGGGGACCCTCAAGAGAAGGGAGGCCACACAAAAATGAGAGCCGATTGAAATTTTCCAGAATTTGTTAGGTAGGAGGACTTCAAGCGCCCGAGTGACGTGATGATAAGATGCTCGTCTACCACCGTGAAAGTTGCCGTCACGGTCCCAGGTTTAAACCCGGGAAAGAATATGGATGTTTTCCCTAACAAGCATGAGGCGACCACCGATAGATGGTGCCTTCATTTCCAACCCAACTCATTAATGGCAGTAAATCGTGGTATAGCGATACGGCCAGAGTTGGTGTTTAGTGAAGTAGGTAAGACATCAGAAAAATCACTTAGCTCGGGGGGTCCCTGTGATGCTCTTAAGATGGCTCTGCGTATTACAATGTGAAAATTTTTCCGAAACCTTTTATACTCTTAATGACGACAAAATGATTCAGTTTTTGAATGTTACACCTTGATCTAAAGGTTGAAAAAACATAATCGGTATCAAGTTGTACACATTCTTGATGCACTCCAGCTGAACAATCTTAAAATGGGCATTAAATTATCAAAAATAATGGAGAAAAACAGAATATTTTTTTCAAATTTGTATTTGTCTTTAAAAATTTGTTGTTTAACATATCGATATCGAGAGAAAAGCAAAGTCTGGCTTCTTGTAGAATTTCCTCAAACTTAATTTACTTCAACAAAAATCATGATTTCCCCCCCCCCCAACTACGAATTACCCAAAAAATTCGAAGTAAACAAGAAAATTTGACATAAATTGGACAGAAAACTCAAGGGCAGCTCGTAAAAAAATTCGAATAAACCAAGTTCCACTGTATTGAGCCACGTGTTTTCCAAAAATAAACAATCTTTTAGCGGCCAATTTTCTAAAATCGGATTTATTAATATAATTAGAAAAAAATATTTTTCTTACATAAATGAACTTGGTTCCCCCCTGAACGTGTGAGATTTCACACAGAGCCGTCTTAAGAGCATCATGGGCCACCGGGCCAAGTGGTTTTTCTGAGGCCCTACCTGGTAAATTCTAGAAAATTTCAATTGGACCTAACTTTGGTGAGGCCCCTCTTCTCGGCGCCTGGGTGGGCTCATGCGTTAAGACGGCACTGATTCCACACCTAATTTACAAAACAAAAATTTCTCTCATTTCAGTACTTATATAGCCTATATCATGAATTTAACTTTTTTAATTGATCTATTTTTAAGGAAGAATATTTTTTTTCAAATTTTAAATGCTGTTTCTATATGGACGAGGGCAAATCGAGAAAACATGCAGGAAAATTTTTTTTCATGAATTTTTTGGTTGACATCTATAAAGTAGAAGATCAGAAGGGAATAATTTTACCGGAAAAAAATCAGAAAATCAATTCAAATTTCTTAATTCGGCCGGTAAACGGTTAAAGCTCTTACATAAATATTATTTGCGCAAATATTTTATCCCGAGTCTATGCGTACAGTCATAGGCGTACGCAGAATTTTCTGAAAGGGGGGGGGGGGTTCAATTTTTTTCCCCTCTCAAGGGGAGGTTACGTTTTTTCCTGTAAAATAATATTATAATCTCGGCTTGAGATAATAATGTTAATGCCCCCCCCCCCCCGTACGCCAATGCGTATAATCAGTGCAAAAATTCGATCAGTTAATGCAGTATTTAAGGATTTCCGCGGTTTGAAACTGGCGCGTAACTTTTCTAGGCAATGCCTGTGCTGCCACCACAATATGAGAAAACTTTAGTCTCCCCACTCATCACTAGATGACAGCACAAGTTCCGTATTGATGATCTCTTTTGGGAAGTCGACTTTCTAATCAACAGATGGCTGCATAAATCTATAATATTTATAGTCATTTAAAGTTGTGTATTAGATAATGAATAATAATTCATAATGGATCGATCATTAAAGTTATAGTTAATAAAAAAAATAAGACAGTGCCCATTGAGAAGAAATATAAGTGCTTATTTCTCCTCTAAGACAGTCCCGTTTTAAAATGGAAGTATGGTATTGACAGTTCCAAGTCTTCTTCACAAATTGTTTTCCTAAGTCTTTCATAGTTTATTGTTCGGCAGTTTTCTATGAATAACAGAAGTAAAATAAATTTTTCTCAAAACTACAGGATGTCCAAATAATCTGTAAAAACTCCGACGGCTGAAAGACCATCCTTTTGCGTGAAGCCAGATCTGCCAAAAAAGTCGGAATTAAAAGTGATTCACATGGCAACACTGGCTACTAGTGTAAACATTTAATCAGAGGGAGGCGAAATATTTCGTAAACATATGATTATTTGCGTTGATTGTTCGCGCCGAATCCCTCGATTTTACTCGCAATTAAATTGCATTTAAATTTCAGCTCAATTTATCCGTTGGACATGGAAAGCGCTCGCATCTACCGGCCAAGTTGAAATCAGTTGATATGGTATCCATTTTCATTATTTATTTATTTTACACGTAACTCCCTTTCAACATGAAATTGTTTAGTGAGTCATCATTTGTTTACACACAAACTTAACTTTCAGTTGCGTGCGGAGGCAATTTTAGAAGTGGGGGGGGGGGCCTGTACAAATACTGCCGCACCTTTACTCAATGAAAACAAGTTTTCTTGACCGCTCATTTCTCAAACTAACCACCTTGGGCTATACCCTACTACTTCACCACACACCAACTCTGGCCATATCACCATACTGCAGTTTACTGCCATTAACGAGTCGAGATGGAAATGAAGGCACCATCTATTGGGATCGCCTCAAGCTCAATGTACAATGTTGCACAGGTACAATCTTATCAATATTACTCCCCGGTTCTAATCTGGGACCTGATGACAACTTCACTGTGGTAAATAAGAATCTTACCATCACACCATTCGGGATTGGAATATACCAGCACCTCGTAGAGATAGAAGGCTTTCACACAGGTTGCCAAGTTTATCTGTAACGTCGTTAAGACTACCTATCAAGTTTGTCTCATTTCGAACCACAGCATCCTATTTCGTTTCTTCTTATTTTTGTGTAGAATCTTCCTGGTTGGCTCACAAATACTGCATGGTGATTGGATGTGGGGCATAGAAATCATCAATTTTGAACCCAATCATTTCTGCATAACAATGGTACTGGCACGAGCAGGGAATTTTTTTCCTCCCCCTGAATATTCTGAGGGAAAATATACTACTTGCTGTTGTTGCTAGCAGCGTGCGAAGGTCTTCTATCTCTAGGAGGTGCTGGCTATATGCCCCAAACCCTTCCATAAATGTGCCTCGATCTCTACATTACTCTTGGGATCTTGCTCTAGGTCACTCTTTTCGTCCCTCACTCACTACGTCTCTCTTTCGGTTGCTTCCATGCTCACACACTCTCAAGGTCACTGTTTTAGCACTCACTACATGGCTCCTCACACTCTCAATCACTCACTGACCTAGCATGTTTGCTCTTTAGCTCTTTTGGCCACTCACTGACCTAGCATGTTTGCTCTTTAGCTCTTTTGGCCACTCACAGCTTTCACAATTTATTGGTCATTCACGTGCTTGCACATACTCTCGAGGTCATACATGCTGAACCTGCGTGTCAAATATGATCCACAGAGAATTATTAAATCACTTGAGTGGCCCGTAGCACATTTGTAAATTATTTAAACTGCCAACAGTGCATATCCAAATCATTTAAGCTACCCCAACCAGATATCTAAATCAGTTGACCAGCCCACTGCACACTTTCAGATCACCTGAGTGGCTCAAGTCATATTTCTACATACATAAAGTGGCACACGATGCATTTCCGAACCAATGAGTGGGCCTAAAAGGTCGAACTCTTGCTCTAGATCAGTGATTCCTAATATGGGCGTTAACACCCCCTTGGAGGCGATGGAAAGTTCTGGGAGCTGTAGAAACTACGGGTATAACATAAGATCCTATGGGTTAGATTGCAATGGGAGAAAAACATTTTCTGAAGAAGGGGGCGATGGGACAAAAAGGTTGGGAAACTATGCTCTAGATCAGTAATTCCCAACGTGGGTGTTGCATCCATTGCTCCCAGGGGGCATGAACGCCCCCTTGGGGGCGATGGAATGTTCAGAGGCAGTAGAAGCTATGGCGGATATAACATAGGATTCTGTGGGTTAGATTGCATTGGGGCGATGGGAGAGAAACATTTCTGAAGAAGGGGGTGGCTGGACAAAAAAAGTTGGGAAACTATGCTCTAGATCAGTGATTGCCAACGTGGGTGTTGCATCCATTGCTCCCAGGGGGCATGAACGCCCACATTGGGAATCACTGCTCCAGATCAACCTTTTAGTCGCTCACTTATGTGATTTCTTATCCTCTGGATCACACCCATCCGCATTCTTCAGGTCTCTCACTGGCATGTCCCTCACTCTCTAGGAAGAGACAAATTTATGTTTTTTCAGCCCTTTTCCCATTCCAATCTAATTTTCTTGACCACTCATTTCTCAAATTTGTTGTCCTGGGCTATAGCCATTCCCCGCCTCTGGTTATTGGGATGCGGAATTCAAAAGTCGTAATATGCTTGAATATTTTAATAGCACTTCATAAATATTAATAACGACTGTGGTGGTCGGCTGAAGTTGTTTTCTGTGGTTCTCAACTTTGATATGTAAATACAAGCTGATCTCCCTATTTAAAATTCTCACACATAGAGCAGGCCTACAGTGGTACAATTATTCAATTGTTACACTTCACTAATAGTTAGAAAAAGTGATAACCGATGGCAGCACTACACATAACACGCAATACACAGAAACAAACTTCACATTAGGTGCAGGCACATTCAACACATACTAATTTGTTAAAAAATCTGTAGAGTGTGTACGAGTCACATGTACGGTTTAGTAGTAGTGGACTCATTGTAAAATGTTGTGGAACATTCTGCTTTTTTACAAAAGAGATTGAAATTTAAAAGTTTTATTGGGTTCTTTTAATGTGCCTTGAACTCTATGCTAGAAAATACATGTTTTCTGGCTGTCGTGTAAAATAATTGCATTTCTCTGGTGCAGATATTTTGGGGTGAAACTCCAATGTGTAATGATACCACCTATAACGATAATCTTGTATACATGTGTATGCAGGATTTTCTTGGGAGGGGGGGGGGGTCAAATTCTTTTTTCTTCTGAAGGGAAAAGGGGATACGTTTTTCCTGTAAAATAACACTAATCTCAGCTCAATGGGGGATATACCCCCAATTCCCCCTGCATACGCCAATGTAATCTTGTATATAAGAATATTGCTCTTTGGTCTGGGAAATTTCCCATCGCTTCAGTTAAGTAAATTTAATTCCATTTGCAATGCCAATAATTTGTTGCAGCAATTATTTTTTTCAATTCTTCTGGAAAATTATAATCATCAGTGGTATAATAAAATGTAAAATTCATCACATGACCGATAAATATACACTTCTTTACCACATACCAATTCCAGTCATATATCGCCATACGGAAATGTTCAACCAGTGGAGTTGGGTGGGAAATGAAGGTGCAATCCAAGCTCGGATGATAAAGAACTTGCTTCTGATGGGTTTTTTTTTCTGGATTCGACCCCATGGTCCTTGACGGCAACCTTCATAGTGGAAGACGAGCATCTTATTACTGCACCACTCAGGCACCATAAAGATACACATATTTTCTGTAACTTATCTCATCTCATTATATTGCCAAAATACAGTTGTTTGTAATATACCTTCATATACGTCAAGGAAAGACTTTTCTGGGTATAATGCTGAGGTGAACTCTGAAATAAAAGTCTTCTAATCTCCTCTGGGAATCAAACTCCAGTCTTCTCGCAATCTGAGCAAGTGTGCTAACCATTCCACTGTGGGAGACACCAACTTGCTTTTTGTATAAGCTTACCATAAGCAAAAAAAAGCAAGTTCACACACATCTCAGCACTCGGGGAAAACTCTTTCGAATAATATTCTAATTGTCTCACTTGAATAAATGATAGTCTAGGTATTTCATCTTCTATAATTTTGTTCTTAACTTTCTTTTGTAACTTTTGTTCTCATCAAATTTTATTCTGCAGGAAAATGCATTGCGAGTTTCAAGAGCCTTGTTGCACTACAAAAAGAGGGTCAAGTGGAATCTTCACGTAAGTTTAGTTTCGATTAAACTAGGTGGCTGAAACAGCCAAGAGATCCTGCAAGTTAAAATCCACTGTTATAAAACTGCATAACCTTATACAGGGTTGCCACTGGTTTTTTATAAAATTTAGCAATTCAGCTAATAAGATGAAAAAATTCTACATCATTTAATTATTAAATTGAGATTGAAGTGGAAATACTGTTCATGTGTTCATCAGTGATACCTCAGCTAATGAACGTCATTTGTTCCAAAATCAGGTTTGTTAGCCACAACATCTACAACATGATTTCCCATCGGTTTCCATGAAAAATTGTTTAATTTGTTTCGGATACTGCCTGGAATTTAAAGATAGGCCTACATTTTTTAAAACGTCAAAAAGTGCTATAAAAAAAAGCAAAAACAGACCAAAAGCTAAAATGGACAGTTTCAAAATTAGGTAAATGAGACAAGATTCTGAAGTTATTTTTTTATTTAACACTATGTAAACTCAAGGAAACAGTTATTTTCCGGATATTATGCTGAGGTGAGCTCGGAAAGAAAAGTCATCACGTCTCCGCCGGGACTCGAACCCAGGCCCTCTTGCATACCGGGCAAGCATGCTACCATCTACACCACTGGAGACACATGAATCTGCCTTCCTAATTTCACGCACTGTGTCGTGAGGCGCTGAAGTAGAGGCATTAGTAGCCTCTCTTAACTTCAGGAAAGCATGCTTGCCCGGTATGCAAGAGGGCCTGGGTTCGAGTCCCGGCGGAGACGTGATGACTTTTCTTTCCGAGCTCACCTCAGCATAATATCCGGAAAATAACTGTTTCCTTGATATCACTGGCTGAGAAAAAAGCCATCTATATCTCACTATGTAAACTGTTACATAGTTTGTCTATTAAAGTTGTTGTTGGCACAACTGCACTCGAGTTTGTTGGTGTCCCCATCCAATTGGGATTTGGTCAGCTCATTTCTATGTCTGATACATGGAGAAGATAAGCTCCTAAAATATTCAAATCATTCAGTTTGATGCTAAAATGTCTTGTACTGAAAGAATTTGTGCTCTGAAAACATAAGCTCCCCCTTTTTTTTGCAATACATTTTGTATTTTAGCTGAATCTTTCATTTTACATTAAAGGGCTCAAAAACTTTCAGAAAGAGAAATAGAGGTGCATGTAGGAAATATTCTGATTTGCATGGAATTGTGCAACTCATGATTTTGTTGTGTCTTTTTTTTTTTTTAAGTGTAGGCAGTTTACTTTAAACCTTTCTGACACTCTGGGTTGATTTCAACAGGGGGTTCCATTGTAAATATGGTTTGTCTTAATGAGTACTATCTCCCCTCTGCTTTTATCTCTAACTAGTTTATGAACGCTTTGTGTAAGTAGATATATAAAGAAAGAAAATTAAGTTTAAATTTCAATGTAATCCACGTCTTTTTTATTTTGCAGGTCAAAGAAATCTTTGCTTTTCCTCATCATTGCATTGGGATTGCTACTCTATATTGGCCCGAATATTCTCCATTGGTTCATTAGGAAAACAAGTAGAATTACCGGTTCATCAGGTAATGCAAGCGACATTTCAAAATATAAATTCCGGAAGAAATTCTATTCATTCTCCTAGAATTACATCTTGCTTCACAATCATCTGATATAACATTCTTTCTGATCAGATTTTTAAGTCTGTTATCCTATGAATAAAAGATTTTTGAGCTACAAGACCATCGTAGATTGAATGCCAACTACCATCTAAGACTGTCTAGTAGTCCAAAAAAATTTTATTCATCATAATATCGTCTTCTGCAGAGTGCACAACCTTTTCGGTCTCAAGTTGGATATATGATACCATTACAACTTGCAGGCCAGAATCTCAGAAATATTGGGTGACACATGTTAAAGAACATTTCATATTTTTTCGTAATTTTGGTCATGCCACCTATCTTTTAAAGATGTCTTGTTTTTTTTAGTGAACTTAAATTGTTATTCTATACAGAAAGCAAGGATTAAGATTACCTTTATGACTTATAAATTATTGTTATTATGACTATAATTGTAATTATAGTTATATAAATATTAATTGTGCATACTTGTTAAACTAAAAGTATTTTTGGGAATAAAATTTCACTCCCCGGAAATTTGCAGTAGTGCTGTACAGAGTATGCCACTTTAAATCAGCTTGATTCAAATCACTTGATTTTTTTAAAATCATTGATTTAAATAAAAAAATTTTAAATTTGTTTTTTTTTTATGTAACTTGAATGATATTGAAGTAAAAGTAACCTGGTATGGTTTGCATGTTACTGATATGTGGTAAAGTTTTCGATTAAAAGATGTATAGAAGATCTTTGGGGTAAATATAGACTTGAACTTAATTCCTAAATACAGTGCAGAAAGAAAGCTGCTCTTACGATTTTGTGCATGGAAAAAAATGCAGAAAATACAGGGAGTTGAACTTAGCGCTTAACTAAACTGCTCTAAGTATTTTCACAATACATTGCAATGTGCCACTAGGGTTCCCGGATCAAAAAACAGGAATAATTTTTTGTATAAAGCCTTGCCCCAATTGTTAATTCAAAATAATAATAGATGTACCAACATAAATATCATTGGGCTTTTTGGCTTTATTTTTCGTATTAAAATTTTGAGTTTGCTTGTTTTTTTACTAAAACTCATTAAATCTGTGAAAGAATAAAAATGTGTAAACTATTAAGCAACATCATGCAAGTCGGAAATACATCCACCAATTGTGCAAGAAACAATGTTGTCAATAGAATTTGTTTTATACAAGTTATACAGAAGACTGGATGTTGTGAAGATATTTATTATTTTAGATGTTAATTTTTTAAGGAAGGAAAAAACTCATCTCTGCCTCTACCGGGAGTCGAACCCGGGTCCCTCGATTGCCGGACGAGTGCTCTGACCACTAAGCTACAGAGGAGATAGAGATTTTCCTTTGCTAGAGCGTATATGTGCCGAACGGTACACTATCTCCTCTGTAGCTTAGTGGTCAGAGCACTCGTCCGGCAATCGAGGGACCCGGGTTCGACTCCCGGTAGAGGCAGAGATGAGTTTTTTCCTTCCTTAAAAAAATTAACATCTAAAATAATAAATATCTTCACAACATCCAGTCTTCTGTATATCTTGTATTAACAAGTGGAGAGCGACATTCATGTCATAGAATTTGTTTTATTTAATTTATGCAGTTAAAAGGAAAAAAGCAGTTAGATGATATTAAAATATGCATTCTTAATGATTAAGATGTGTTTTAATTAATAAGCAGCCAGTTAATTTTAATCAAAAAAATTGATTTTTTTAAATAATTTTTTTCATACCCTGGTGCTTTATTTCCTTCTACTGATATTTAACTTTAGCTATTTTTTGGTAATTGTATTGGTAATCATTGTATTTGGTAATCATTTGGTGGTAATTAGTGACGCCCTGTATTTTCTTGTAGGGATCCCAACTTTCGTATTTTTCCTAGAAAAATATGGTCAGACCATTTAGTTGCATTTGTCCTTGTGTGGATACTTTTATTCCAGATAATTTCTCACAAGTGAGATTAAATTCTTTGGGAGGCCAGAGGCTGTGTACCTCTGCTCTTCTTCTTCATTATAATTCATAGCTATTCTGTAATTTTCGAACTTTTGTTAGCCCTTGTGAGCAAAAAAATATGTAAAAGAAAAACTGTTGAAGAACACCTTGGATTCTATTTCCTTTGTTGTTCTCCCCCCTTAAATTTCACGTTTGTTTTTAATTTTTAGTTGTTCTTCTGCAGGTTCTGCTGCCGATTGTGTAGAAAGTTACACGAGAAAGTATTTGGGTGAGGATGATTATGAATTCACTGTGATAAAGAGTTATGAGAGTGAAAAGAAGAGGTTCATCCCATATATCGGTGAGATTTTTTTTTTTCTTTTGTGCTATCGAGACATTTATTCTTGTCTTTAGAGTTATCTGAAGCTATAGGTGGTATAGGAGTATTAAAGATAAAATTTGTTTCACTTAGTCAAATAATTCAGTATTTCTTCTTTAAAATTTAGTAACATTTTAAGTTTTCTTCCTTCTTGGAACCATAGTCCGCCTTGGTGGTTTTTCCTATCTTGTGTACAGTAGAACCTCATTATGATGGACAACTAAAACAAAAAATTTCAAAAATTGTGAAATTTTTATCTGACGAGTTCAAAAATTTTGAAAAGTGTTGACTCCTTTAAAAAGCATTTCCAAGCGAGCAGTTAAACATTGATCATTGTTTTGGTTTGCGTAAACATAGATGCACTGCATCACTCATACCACTCACTAGCTAGAAAAATTAGGATTAATACAGTGTATATGCACACATCTTTTTGAACTCAACCTATGTTGAAAACTGTTTTTTATTTGATGTATAATAAATATTCTTTACAACTAACTACTGTACTTTCATTGATATATACCATGTAGCATTATGGCATTACACATCTATTAATGTTATCATAAAAATTGTTTGTTATAAACCAGACTCTCATAATGTACAATGTTCTACCCCTATTAGTCCATTATAACGCAGTTCTACTGTATGTACGTATAAATTTTCCAGTTACTGTGCACTCTCAACTAACCAGGTCCCAACTGTCCGACCTAGTTTAAAAACAGTAATATATTGATGAATTACGATATTGCCTTGTCATATTTGTGTAATCATTTATTAATGAACAGTAAAATGGGTTTGAATAATTTTTGTAATAACTTAGCCTACGTTTTCTGCATTTATATTTAGTTCATTTTGAAGTGTATGTGTTTATATTTATATAGCTGTACAGCAGTAGTCAGTAGTGGACACCCCCCCCCCTCCCCCAGTGAAAATCAAAGCACTGCAGATTCTTTGTAGCGAAGGTCAGTTTCCATGCTGCCTCCCCATGAAATCCAAAATGTGTTGTTTTTTATATTTTGCATATCATAAATAATTGACATAATTAATTATAGTTTCACAACACTAAATCTATCCTTCATGCAATAATACTAAATGAAAATGATCCCACAGACCCCTTACAAGGAACTCATGGACCCACAGGGGTACGTTGAAAAACACTGTGCTGTACAGTGCAAATGATTTTATGTTTCCTTCTATTAAGTTAGATATAACATTTATCTTTGAAATGTGTACAATATTTTTATTCTTGGACTTCCTTTTTCTGTGAAATTTTTTTAAAACAGGACAGTTCAAAAGAGTATATAACATACATTTATTAAGTACCCGCCTGTACTTAGAGGTCAGAAAATATGAGTTAGAGAAGGTTTTGTGGTATATATAAAAATGATGGTTTGGTGGTATGTGGAGGGGGTAGGAAGTAAGTATTTATAGAAGTCTGGCCTATCCAGCTTTTCTGTTACTCAACCAGCATTTCTGCCACATTACGCTGGATAGTTCAGAGTCTACTGTATAAAAACAATTTTTTTTTTTCAAGTAGTCACGACGCAGGATGCATATTTCTAGAATTTTTAATTGCAGCAGAAGTTTTGACTCTGCTGCAATTTTATTGTATTGTATATTTTATTTTATTTATTTTATTTTATTGTATTTGTCCTATTTTAGGCAATGGAAGGTTTGGATTTGCATTGAATGGTGGTGCTGTTTATATTCGTCATGGCAGGTCTCTATCCCTCCCATTTGACTATAGCCCTGTAGTAAATGTTGATTTTTCGGGAGCGGAGAGGGAAGGTAATTTTTTTCAACATATAGTTTAGTTTAATGAGTGAAGAGAAATGATAATAGCAGTCACACGATAAAAAGCATTGTGTTGTTTACTAATAATTTGAAAAAGTTTAATGCCTTCATTCATATTAACATATATTTTTTAATAATAAGAAAATAAATAAGAAAATTCGAAATTATTAGTTTTCCCCCCAATCAATCAAAAAAAGTAGCGAACATATTAGTCAATCAGAGAGTTCAAACCAGTGTGACATTAATTTCTCTCTTTTTTTTAAATGTGAAATCTTATTAGTATTGGCAGTATAAAATGGTAACTCATATGACACACTCATCCTAACCAAAGTCGTATAGATAACTGATTATCATTATCGCAGCCGTGGTCATGGTCTAGCACTAAACAATTTAATACTTAGTAAGTGTGATAATCTTATTAATTATTAATTAATTGATGTGTTAACAAATATAACATTTAGAAAACATAACACACACCTCTCAGACATTCATAAATATGTTGTAGACATATATGCACATGGCACTTTTGGCATGTACCAATTCATGAGAAATTCCTCTGAAAAATACTCAAGAGGTGCATGTGCAATCTAGCAATAGTGCTACTTATTAAACTCAGATGTTAGTTGTTATTCTGTTATGTAGGAAAATGTGAGATCTATTCAATAAAGAGCTTATTGTCTGAGCTTATTCAATAATAAGCAAAGCAGGTGTGATCCTTTAAATGTGTGTATGTCAGGAATAGTTCAAGTTTACTTTATAAAAAAATAAGGGTGTTCATATTTTTTCACCATTTGTGTATACCTGCATATTTTTTGCTCACTTTTTCAGAAATTTTCTATACAAATACAAGGCCACAACAGGCAAAATGCCCAATGAGGTGGCTCAGAAAGCTATACCTATAAAGCATCATATGCCCACATGCATTTTGTATAATTTTTGTGATACAATTTTCTATTGATTTCTTTTTTTTTTTAGAAGCTGAAGCTGTTCATTTCAAACAAGGACTGGGTTACAAAGTGCAATGTTTTACTAGAGTATGTATACAAGTATTGATGAAATAAATAGAGTGCATGGAATTCCAATTTCGCAAGAAAAGATTCAATTATATATGTACACTGAAGAGCCAAAAAAACTGGTACTCCTGCGTAATATCGTGTAGGTCCCCCCCCCCCCGAGCATGTGCCGCAACACGACGTGGCATGGACTCGACTAATGTCTGAAGTAGTGCTGGAGGTAATTGACACCATGAATCCTGCAGGGCTGTCCATAAATCCATAGGAGTAGGGGGGGGGGGAGATCTCTTCTGAACAGCACGTTGCAAGGCATCCCAGATATGTTCAATAATGTTCATGTCTGGGGATTTAGGTGGCCAGCGGAAGTGTCTACAGTCAGAAGAGTGTTCCTGGAGCCACTTTGTAGCAATTCTGGATGTGTGGGGTGTCGCATTGCCCTGCTGGAATTGTCCAAGTCCGTCGGAATGCACAATGGACATGAATGGGTGCAGGTGATCAGAGAGGATGCTTACGTACCTGTCACCTGTCAGAGTCGTATCTAGACGTATCAGGGGTCCCATATCACGCCAACTGCACACACAGAGCCTCCACCAGCTTGAACTGTCCCCTGTTGACATGTAGGGTCCACGGATTCATGAGGTTGTTTCCATACCCGTACACGTCCATCAGCTCGAAGCAATTAGAACCGAGACTCGTCAGACCAGGCAACGTGTTTCTTTCCAGTCCTCAACAGTCCAATGTCTGTGTTGTCGGGCCCAGGCGAGGCGTAAAACTTTGTGTCATGCAGTCATCGTGGGTACACGAGTGGGCCTTCGGCTCCGAAAGCCCATATCGATGATGTTTCGTTGAATGGTTCGCACGCTGACACTTGTTGATGGCCCAGCATTGAAATCTGCAGCAATTTGCGGAAGGGTTGCACGTCTGTCAAGTTTAATGATTCTCGTCAGTCGTCATTGGTCCCGTTCTCGCATGATCTTTTTCCGGCCGCAGCGATGTCGTAGATTTAATTTTTTACCGGATTCCAGATATTCATGGTACACTCGTGAAATGGTCGTACATGAAAATCCAAATTTCATCGCTGCCTCAGAGATGCTATGTCCCATCTCTCGTGCGCCGGCTATAACACCACATTCAAACTCACTTAAATCTCGATAACCTGCCATTGTAGCAGCAGTAACCGATCTAACAACTATGCCAGACACTTGTTGTGTTATATAGGCATTGCCGACTGCAGCGCCGTACTCTGATTGGTTCCATATCTCTTTATTTGCATACGCATGCCTGTACCAGTTTTTTGGCTCTTCAGTTTATATCGTGATACATTTTTTGCAGATAAAACATTTTAACACTTCGCACACAACAAAATTTCGCTGCAATATTATCATTATTAGTATAGCACTATAGCGATTTTAGCAGAGGCGAAACACAGTAAAAACCTTGATAAGTCATCTCTCACACTATCAAAAAATTATGATGGCTTAAGCAGAGTGACGACTTAAGCGAAGTGTTGTCAGTTTCAATGTTCAATATTGTAAATCATATAAATATAAAGTAATATAACATTTATTGAAGAATGAATTAAAAATGCAATATTAGTAAACTTATAGATTACAAAAGGAAAATAAATGAAATTTTTACCTTTTTTGAGCTTTGGTATTTAACTTATTGTGGTACAATACACTGGTACACACTTATGATTAAAATCTAATATATTTAATTTAGACTAATCAGAGCAACTGTTAGAATATAGCCAGCTTTTCTCTACAACAGAATTATTACACATTAACTTTACATATACATGACATTTTTTTTTCTATTTTATGGCTTTGAATTTTTTATTAGTAGTTCATGATACACAGCAATCAAGTAATGTTGAACACAGGGCCCACTTTTGACTTTACTCTGGGTAGGGTAAGCAGACATTAGAAGGTCTAAATTTGGAAAATAGTTTCTGGTTTTTCAACACAAATATTTTTGTTTAAAGTCCCAAATTAGTGGGACCCATGCAGACATCAAGCTCAGCTTGAATAGTCCCAAACATTTCAAGAACTTTTGTTTTTAGCCAACAAATAAACTTTCATTACTTGAGCTGTTTCGTTTCGGTACATAAAGCTTTTATGGTCACTTTTGAACATACACCAAAGCTGTTATCAAGCTCTTTATTTAAAGGGAAAAGACCACTTTTCCATAATGGCAAGTTAACGGAAATTATCAGCGAGTAAACAATAAACAAGGGTTTATGAACATTATTATCTATGGAAGCTGGACGGTAGTGAAGAAAAAAGACAACTTAACAAGGTTTTACTGTATTTTCATGTCACTAATTCTTTCTCCCTTTTCTGGTCCCCTCAACGTAATAGAATAGAATTCCACTTTCAACAACCTTGAATCTTCTGCATCAGTTGAATTGTGCTGCTTTTGGACAGTTTACAGATTATGCAGTTTGATACAGTTTTTTTTTTAATAAGCCCTTATCTTGGTATGAGCTGGTTTGTTTTTCCATGGTTTTTGACCAAATTAAAACTCAAATACTTGCTTTGTTTCTTTTCAAATGAAACGAAACACACATAATAGATGAATTATTATCAATTATAATGTTGAAAGTATTTCGACAAGGAAAGAGACTTTTTTGATATTATTGCTGTGACCTGAATTTGGAAAGAAAAAGTTAGCTGATCTTCCCTGGGAATCGAACTCTGGCTCTCTTGCAATCCAGGAAAGTACGCTTATCAATGCATCTTAGGAGACATGACTTTACTTTATTATAATAATAGGCACAATAGTGTGACATGCTGAAGTCTCCCCTTTTCTCTAGCAAATGGTCTCCAGGTGGTGAGAGTAAAGTTGGGGGTAATTTTTTTCTTAACATAATAAACTTTCTTCTTTTTTTTTTTATAAAATCAAGAAATGTACTTTTTCCTGCTTCAATGAAATTTAAATTTTGAGAAGCACAGTTCTCTTTGGGAAAAGAAAAACATTTTGTCTTTGAAAATGAAAAACAAAATCAGGTTGTTGCTTGTTACGAGGAATATTAAAATCATATCTCCTAGCATACTTGTTCAAATTGCAAGAAGACTGGGGCTTACATTCTCTTTGAAGAATATCAAACTTTTCTTTCTAGTTCACTTTTGCAATTATGTCCAGAAAGTTGCACAAATATATCTGTTCTTGACTTTGTGGGCTGGTTCTAAACGCTGCAATTTCAGTTTTTCCATAAAACAGTAAAAAAAAAACCATCCACTATAGTCTGTGAAAAGTATTGTGCTGGAATCCATAGTGAACGATTTGAGCAGCATGTGTTTCGAAATCCATACATGAAGCTTCTAGCATCATTTGGCCCATACCACCCATAAAGTCAAGAAAATATAGGAATAGCTTCAAACAAATGTGTTTGGCTTTATCTTTCTGGCTTCTGACCTTCCAGCAGTTCTGACCACAACTCTTTACACTACTGACTGTGGGCTAATCTCGAGAGCACATCCTGCCAAAAGCATCATTGCTAGTATCAGCTAATTAATGCTTTAAATTTTTTGTTCCATGGTATAAAGGATTTAGAGAATAAAATAACTTGACAAAAACTTGACGTATCAATAAACTTCTAAATTCCTTAAATATTACGAAACATAACATTTCTATAATCTATCGGTTTATGTCTGACATTAAAAAATTTAGAGATCTCTTTGAATTATATGACAGGTCACGAACAAATGTTTTTCATCACCGTCATGATTTTCAGTCCTTATATTTATATCAAAATTGTTTTATATCTTGTTGCAATGAAGCAATCAATAATTGTTTTATTTTAAATCCGGAACTTATGTATGTGCCCTCTCATATTTATATGCAGTCGAACTTGGTTAATTTGGTGTCCAAAGTCACTGAAATATAAGTTTGAATTATCCAATTAATCTCTCCTGTATCTGTAAACTACAAATTGCAACTTAATATCAACATTCACATAGGATAATAATTGTAAATTATTAAAATTTTATGTTACGAAACTGTTTCATAAATTTTAATAATTTATAATTATAATAATTGATCTTAGCTGCTACATTGTTGCACTGTTCTGACCTTGCTCAAAGTCTGATTTATGGAAACAGTTCATGATCATTTGTTATGAAACTGTTTCACAAATTTTGTTTATCGTTCTTATGCTTCAAGGAAATATACTTTCTCTGACATATTGCACACAATCTCAACTTTCCGATACTTTCTGTACTCTCAATGACGACAAAAAGATTCAGATTTTGAATGTTACACCTGTATCTAAAGGTTAGAAAAACGTGATCAGTGTTAAGTGATACATAGTCTCTATGCACTTCTGCTGAACAATGTTAAAATGGGCATTAAATGATCAAAAAAAATAGAGAAAAACAGGATCTTTAAACTTTTATTAGTCTTTAAAAATTTGTTGTTTAGCAACTTGGGAAAACAAATTCTGGCTTCTTGTAGAATTTCTCCAAACTAAATTTTCTCGTACAAAAATTATGATTCTCCCCCCCCCCCTCCCAACTTCAAATCATCCAAAAAAATTTAAAAATAGTTCGAATTGAACAAGAAATTTTTACAGTAAATGGAATAGAAAACTTGAGGGGGAATTCGTATTTAATTTTGTATTTAATGCTTCCTGTTTCATTAATGAATGCCTGACTTGTGCTGTCACTTTTGGCAATGGTATGTGTAACCAATGCAAATAAAAATTACTGTAAAATCTTTTCCAGTAATTTTATTTCAGCGAACTCATCACTGGATTTAAGTCATGAGTGATCACAAAGACTGGCAGATTCTTTGAGGGCCATTTTAAAAACTGATTGTCAGAATATGCATGCAGTTGCACCTAAATCATGTCACAAATGGAGTAAAATATCTTTGCAAATATATTTGAAATTTTCATTTCTTTAAAATTCTTATTTAATAGTGTTGTTTTGATTGCAGAGAGAAGGTACCGTAGTAGTAACTAATGAATATCTTGCTCACCGAGTTTTTCCGTCTCTTCTGGTTCAAATAATGGAAGTAACAAATCTTTCGGTAAGACCATTCAATTTCACAAAATATAATTTATATATGTATTTATAAACATAGATGCAAGTTTCTCAAAAAAAAATTGTAAACAGTTAACCTTAAAAAAAAATTTCAAGGACGGGAGAAAGCAGCGCTGTGCCAGCAGATGATACTGGTTGTCAATGTTATGAGCTATTAGCCAAGTCCAGTCAGACTGTTCATTGCACTATATTGTTTGGCATACATACGCTCCATGGAAGGGAAGGATGCTCAGTGATCTAGGGCATTTGCTCGGATCTCAAGGATGGTATTGATTTTCTACAGAGGTCTGTAGAATTTTCTTTCCAAAAAAATCCTCTCTGCATTGTATCCAGTGATCTATTCCTTGCATATGGTGTTATTCAACGATATTAATTTTATTGAACTTAATTGAATTTGTTGTTGAACTTATTTTATCCTTGAGTAAAAACCATTACCGCCCCCCCCCCCCGACTATTCAGAATGAGAATTGAAATTCATAAGGGCAAGCATTATTTCAATAAAAGAAAAGAGTGGAAGTTAAAACAGGGTTTGTTTCCAGTTCTAAGAAGTACAAAAATTTCACCCTGTCTGGACCAGAATCAAAACAACCAATCAAATAATTTGAGCATTATCAACTAATCTCAGCAATGTGGTGCAAGTGGCTTTGCACATTATGCCAGGCAGCTTTGTATTGTCCTCATCTTTGCTCATTCCTAACCGTTTTCTCATGAAGATGCTTGTCGTTCATTTGAGCAGAACATCAAGTTTTACTGCTCATTTGTTATGACCATTTGGTATGAGCCAATATTGCCGTATGATGATGTGGTCTGTGTATCTTTCAGTCATCAGCCTGAGATGCTTACATCCTTAGTGCAATTTGAAAACTATGAAAATCTAATGTTTCATTATTTATGTTTTTCTAATGAGGCATAAAGTTTGTTTTTTTTCCACAGTCTGTATTCATAGTCTGACTTTGGATAGCTATAAGAGAGGTTTGCCAAGTTAATGGCAAGGAAAAAAAATATTTTTAAGTGAAATTTGGAAAAATTTCAAGTCTGTAAAAATCAAACATAGAATGGAATGATTTTCAGAGAAAACTGTAGTTTTTTATACATATCATCGAGCTGGAAATGCATCTGCAAAATTTTTGGGGTAGTTTTACTGATGTACTTATACAGAAAGGCACCAAGACAGTATCTCACCCATGTAAAAAATTTTGTCTCAAGCCGCCCGTGTTAGGTAGTTTGATAAAAATATAGTCGACCCTCTTTATAGCGACCCCACTCGTCCTGTCAAAAATGGATGTTATATCAGGTGATCATTATATTGAAAGAAAAACATATATGATAGTCTCTATATGAAAAAATTTGGGACTTATCCTACCAGTTGTTGTAATGGAATGGTCGTTATAACGTAAGGTTGTGTCATTATATTGAAGCATCAACTGTATTTTGTTTAGTGCAATTGTTCTGTAAAAAAACAGTTTTGACAGTAATGAGAATTAAATAATATTTATTCTGTGTGCATTTTTTTTTTTTTTTTTTTTTTTTTTTTGTTAATTTTCTTTGTAAAACTTTTTTTTATAGGATGATCATGTTACACTTGCTTTGAATCGAAACATTCCCGACACTGATCTTCATACGCTGAAGGCAGGGTAAAAACAAAAATTTATTAAAAACTAAATTCGTAGTTATAGGATGTGCAGGTATTATAGAATACCATTTATATTTGTTTTTATCACTCCAATTTAAAAGTGATAGGATCCTGAAACCTGTATTCTTATAAAATTTATATTTATGACATGATGTCGCTCTCCACTTGTTAATACAAAATTTGTATTCTTGTTGTTGCAACCAAATGTGGGATATTTAAATATTAATATCACGTCCAAAAATATTTGTCATAGTCAAGTGTCCAGCCGCTGTGATGGTTGAGGGGTCTTAGTAATGGACTCGCATCTGGATTCGAACCCCACCGTCGCCACAGTGATGGTAGAAACCAGCTGAAGTTGGTTTTCTGTAGTTCTCAACTTCAAGGCCGCTGTGGTGGTCGAGTGGTTATAGTGACGGACTCGCGATGCGAGGATCCGGGTTCGAACCCCACAGTGGTGGTCGGCTGAAGTTGGTTTTCTGTGGTTCCCAACTTCAAGGCGCTAATGCGAGCCGATCTCCCCGTTAAAAAGTCTCGCCACAGAGAGCAACAGTCCTACAACGATAAATCATTCAATCATAACACTTCACTCATAGTTAGAAAAAAAAACTGGTGGCAGATGGCAGCACTACACATAACAAACATTACACGGAAACAAACTTTACGTCAGGTTGCACTACACGTACACGCACATTCCCACATGTACCGATTCATTGGGGGGTTCCGCGGGGGGGGTTGCATTTGTGGTGTAGCAGTAGTAGGTAGGGCCTCCAAAGAATGGCTCGGGGATCCATGATGTTCTTAAGTCAGCCACCTCGTTGGGCAATTTGCCTGTTGTGGCGTTGTATTTGTATTTGTATTTGTAAGGCGCGAATGCAAGCCAATCTCTCTTTCAGTCATAGTGAGAAAAATTGGTGGCAGATGGCAGCATTACACAGATAGATAGATAGAACCGCTCACAACCCCGGACTGAGCATTACACAGAAACAAACTTCATGTCAGGTTCAAAATACATACACATGACATGTGATATACCAAAATATATTTTCGCAACAGCCAGTTGTTAAAAAACCTTCATATGGTAGCGGAGAGTGACGTCACATCCTTGTATAAGTCGCCATCTGGTGACAACATCAGCAGTTGTGAGCTTGGCCTGGGTCTGGTCTGGCCGTCCATGTACAGTCCCTTTCAGTGTACACGAGTTCCAAGGAAAGATTGAGAGATTCTGTGTCTTTGTAGTCTAGTGGTTTAGGACGTTCAGCCGGAAAGTGAAGGGACGTGGGTTCGATTCCCCGCAGGGGCAGTTGAATTTTCTCTCTTTCCAAAATATATCTTCGCAACAGCCAGTTGTTAAAAAACCTTTGTATGTACCAATTCGTTAGAAGTTCTGCAGAAAAATATGGATGAGGTGCATGTCTGGTTTCGTAGTAGTCAAGTGTCCATACCTGGGACAGCGGCCTTATTCAGGACAATTTGGGCCTTTTTGTTTTAATAAGTTGGTAGCCCTGACAGTTGTTGCAGGTTACATTTAAGGAAGGTCATTACATTTGTTTATTGTTACATTTCATGATAGTTTCAGTGGTGTATATGTGTTTTTGTTAAGGAAAAGTTTTTCATGTGCTTCTCCAAAAATCTGTAAGTTGCTGTAGTGAACTACACTAAGGATTGCACCACAGTTAGGTTTGGACATGGGGGGTTCTCTAATTTAAGGCAATGTCAGGTGAGGTCTTCCCTATAGAATACCTGTTCAATGTTTTTATCACCATTATTAAGTGCTGCCCAGCTTGAATCTATAAAAAAGCAAGTTTGTCTAAACTTGGGACACTATCTCATGTTAGGTACTGTTGTCCCAAGTTAGAAAATGCATTATCATTGTTATACTTTTGAATGTTTACAAGTGGTACGTCATGTAGAATCCAGTTCTTTGATATAAACAACATTTTTTTGCTAGTTCAAATAGGCAGCTGTAACACATGTGTTCTCATTTCTAGATGTTGATGACATTGATGAAGTTTCAATAAATGAGATAAAAATAATAGTAAAACCTTTTAACATCTGCAGAGATTGCTACACTGTTGTCCTCTAGCTATTTAAACATTTCAATGTTTTGTTCGTGTGTGTTAGCCGAAACTGCTATACACATTAGCATTTTTCGAGTCTTTCTAGCTTGGGTTTTTCCAATTTTTTCAAGTTTTCCCACTTCCCAAGTTCATTTGTTTCTTTTTAAGTTTGTGCAATGATGTATATTTTCTTACCAGAGGATTTACTCTATGATTTTATTGTAAAGGTTGTGACGTTATTTTCGATGAGTAAAATGATTTCTGAACCTGTTTTCATTCTGGTATTATCCCAAGTTTAAACTAAGGCACTTAAACATGAGACAACACACAAAAGCTATACTGTCTTAAGTTAGGATACCCGCATCTAACTTGGGGCAAAAGCCATTTTATTATTTTTTAAGTACTAAATGTACACCTATAATTTTCAAATTATTAGTACGAAGAGCCTAGACACCCTTCAGAATTTTTTTTTTTTTAATTTTAACATTTTATGGAGGAATTGATTTTTCAGTACAAAGTTCAAAATTGACCCAAGTATGGACGTGTGACTGTACTTGTAAAAAAATGATATTGAGGGTAATATAAAATGGGGTTCAAAATGAAGAAAACCACGATTTAATGACTATTACAATGAAAACTGAAAATTTCATGGTTTGATTTAATAGTTAATGGTTGATTATGTCATAGTCTATTTACAAAAGCCACAGACGCAATCTTTCTTCTGTGCCCCAGAACAGTCAAGGTAGACCCACAAAGAACAGGGCACACATTATTCCCATACCTTTCCTCTTCTACCTTCCATAACTTTTCATCTTAAAGATATATTTTTGCGCAGTATTCTCCAATACACATCTAGATGTGTGATTCTCTCATCAATTTCTAATTTTACTCTTCCAAGTTAGGAGTCAAAATACTCTAAGTTTTAGGTTATTTTTAATAGAGTTATTTCTCTATTTTTCATAAAAAAAATACCCTTAAAATTTTGGAGAGGAGTGAGAAATTACTGAATCACTGAACCCCCCTCCAAAATGCCATATCTTGGCATTTTGGAGGGGGGAATGGAGTAAGCTTTGGAGTAAGCTTTCTTCTCCAAATTTCAGCAGGTGTAAGCTAAGGGGTATGGGAAAAGTTTCCATTGAAAAAATAACTTTACAAAATATCTGGGCTTGTCAATGTCAAAATCACGAGGCTTTTATGGAGGCAAGATACCTTGTCACTGGAGCTTAAAGGGTTAAAATTGTTATTTTTTTTGGATGTAACACTGTTCTAGCCCAACTCAAACAATACTTGTAGTATTCCATAATACCCGACACATCACATTTGAAAATATAGCATTTCATCTAACCGGAATGGATCTAGAACAGAGCTGGCTAAAAAATTAGCACAGCACAATAAAATGTGATTCTTGCGATGTGCATTTTGCTTAGTTCCAGATTATTAGACTCTCTTCCAATAATTAAGTAACACTTTTCAAAACTAGCGCAAGTAAATTTCTGGAACTGGAAAAACTAATCTCCTATATCAGATAGATGCAGTGATGGCAACAATTGAGCAACAGTCACTGTAGAGCCTCATGGGAGGCATTTGGAAGTAGTTTATCACTGTTCCTCTGGGCGACCATACTTGAAAGCAGAGAAAACACTGTATCCCATATTGCCCAACTATTACAACATCTCCACACTTCCTATATATTGGTAATAATCATGCCATTTGTGGTGAGAAAAAACAATGTTCATAGTTTTCACTGTTTGCTTGTAAGTTTCTTCGAATAATAATGTTTTTTTTCTGTAATATTCATATTTCAAAACATGAAATGAGTAAAAAACACACCAAGTGAATTTGTCGAAAAGGTTTCTTTTTTTTCTTTTTAGAAGTAGTGAATCAAAAAGGATACAGTATCATAAATTAAGCAAATATGTACAAGTTCCTGAAACAAATACGCAAATCAGGATAAGTGCTTTGTCAATGGCTGTTCCTGGTGTAATTTCTGTGCAACCAAAGAAGTAAGCAACAAGTTATTAGAAAAAATTATGTATTCATTTCTCCCTCATGTTTTTCACTGAAAAAATATTTGAAGTGATGAGAATATACAGGGTGGATATAAATTGGTTGGGCAGAAAAAGAAAGGTTTATTATTCGTATTTATACAACCAAACATGAGAGTATGCATCATTATAAAATAAGGTAGAACACACACAAAATTTACATATTTCAGAAGTTTTCAATGTGACTGCCCTTCTTTTGTCACAAAGAAGCGCAATTTTCATCTACAAATGTTCCATCAGTAAATCAGTTCTTGCCATATATTTTTTAACATGTTCATATCACCCAGACACTTGAATCTAGCGATAAAAAAGTCTAGTGATCATGGTGGCCAAGGAATAATACCTCCAGATGGGATTTTATTGCAGACCAGGTTTACAGTCTGTTGCTTCTGACATCAACTCCTGAAATAAAATCACTGACCACCTCTACACTTGGTTTGATCAATGTGAACATGCTCACAAACATATGAGAACTGATTTAGAAATGTGATATTCGTAGAGTAAGCAGCTACATCCAACAGTTGTCAACAGGTAAACTTGGTGTGTTTCACTATCTTATAACCATGTGTACTCTCATGTTTAGTTGTATCACTGCACATAATAAACCATTCTTTTTGCTAAGTTACACTAATTGAACTAATTCACATCCACTTTGTAACATTTTCCTGTTCTTTTGGTTGTGTATGCTGAATAATTTGTGGAATTTTTGTGTGTGTGGATATTTTTATTGGATTTGCCAAAAAAAATATTGATATACAGTGAAAACTCCCTACAATGATACTTGATATAATGATGAATCCCACTGCAACGATATTTTTTAAAATCTTGTTTGGAATTGTCTATAGACTAATGTTAAACTCCTCTCAATACTACGATATCTACTCTCAATATTTCATTGACGAGCGACTTAGGTTTTCTGAACATTGTTCAGCGGTGGTCAAAAAAGCAAATAGAATGCTTGTGGTCTCATTTTCAAAAAGGTCTCTTCGCGTTCTCCTAAAGTCATTCTTCCGCTTTTTCGAGGCTTAGTTCGTCCCGGACTGGAGTATGCTGTAAGGTTTTGGAGACCATACCTACAGAGGGACATAGACTTGGTTGAAGGGGTGCAGAGAAGAGCTACGCGTGTCCTTATTGGCACACAGGGCTTGAGTTATGAAGAGAGACTTCATTTTTTGAATATGTTTACATTGGATGAACGCAGGTGTTGAGGAGATATGATCGAAGTGTTCAAAATTTTCAATGGGATGGATAGGATGGACCATGAACTTTTAGTACACCGCCAATCGACTTCTTTTACAAGGGGACACCAGTATCGATTGGTGTGGGACAATGCAAGATTATGGTGTCACAGGGAATTTTTCTGTAATAGGGTTGTTAATAAATGGAATAGCTTACCCCTGGAGGTAGTAAATTGTAACACAATTGACACGTTTAAAAAGAAATGCCCAAACATGTTTATCGTAAATCGAGAAGCTATCCATTCTTAGAATAAGACAACCATAAGTATTCTTTATGGGCGTTGTATAATATTTTATCAGGTGTATATATTGTTTATAATTTGTTAATTGCATTTTTAATCGGGTTGCTGTATTTTTGAAATATATGACATCCATATTTTTATGGGCATCTTTTTATCAGCCATCTCGTTGGGCATTTTGTCTGTTGTGGCGTTGTATTTGTATTTGTATCCTTTACCCTGATAAATCCTTCTATAAATATATTTTTTGAGTAGATTTTGAAACTGTTAGAACAATTTTTTTATATTTCACTCAAAAAGTATTGTTCAGTATATTTTTGAACTTGCCACATATTTTATTTCTTTTGAGGACATGTAATAATATCAGTATTTAGTACCACTTGATCAACCAAAAGAATTGGTGAAGCTTTCAATATCACTACTTTATGTGTGATACACCAAAGTGTATTGCGATAAACCTCTTTACAGGGGCAATACACACACATCTAACTGAAGTTTATTTATGATGAATTATTTTTGTGGTGAATAAATGCTCAAAAACGAATTTTTTGGTGCAGCACACATTGCTGATTTAGAAAAAATGCTAACAGTTGCATAAATTTGATGGCACATGATGATGATGATGTTGTTGCCTCTCGATATAACAATAATCCCTCTACTACAATATTTTTTTCTTGGTCCGCCGAATATTGTACTATCGAGGTTTCATTGTATAGCTCTTTATAACTTACCAACGTGGTCCATAGCTACTAATGATGAAATATGCCTTGAAGGGGTGTTTAATATAAATACAAAGATAATCATTTGTATGAAAAATATTTAATGATGATTGCAAGCTTTTTCATATTATATGAGGCGCAATTCAAAATTAATGGGGTGATCAGTAATGAAATGAAAACAATTGAAAAAATTACAAATTTATTAATGGTTTTAAAAATTTACATGATTACTTTATTTTTCTACAGTCACCCTGTCTTCTGTTGATATCATGAAACAAGCTTCTTCAAACCTTCTGCATAAAATTCCGTCACCTGGGATTTCAGCTAGTTTTGCACTGAGATTTACAATTCCTCACTTTCTTCAAAACATGTAGACCCAAGCCAGTTTTTAAGATGTCGGAAGAGATGGTAGTCACTGGGGGCGAAATCAGGACTATAAGGGGATGATCAAAAATCTACCATCCGAATTTTTGAATTGTTTCTGTAGTGTGTGCGGACGTGCATTATCGTGAAGGAGAACAATTCTCGAGCATGTGCCATTCTGTGATCTTTGTGAGCATTTTCAGTAGGCCTACCCATCATGCACAGTTTCCAATAACTTAGTTCACCATTGGACACCATTCTCAACAATGTTGTCCTAGTAACTTCTGGAAATTCTAGAGAAAGATTGCTTATCGTAAAGCAATGCTTTTTTTCACTTTTGCATTCACACGCTCATCAAGATCATCTGTCCAACACTAAGTCTGCCACTCCTCTGCTCATTGTGAACATTTGAACAGCCTTCCTTAAACTCAAGACACCATTGCTTCACTTTTCCTTCACTCATTGCGGGAGGCCCATATGTTTCGCACAATTGATGGTGAATTTGAGCAGCATTATATTCTCTTGTGTTTACAAATCTAATCGCTGATCAAATTTCAGAACAGGCGAGATTTATTACTACCACACTCATTTTAACACACTGTCTTGCGAAGACAGACAACAATCAAATGACTCCAATATGGCGGTTACGTTCCCAACAGACCAAGTAATGTTACTACGCATGCGCGAACCAATCGGTATTGCCATTCATTTCTTATACGTGATCGGCCCTTAATCTTGAACTGAGCCTCATATAACCTAGGTAAAATTTTAAACATTTTTGGCAAATTCCAATTTTGTACAACTTTAAACTTTAATTTTCTTCACTCTTGTGCTATTTTTTTAGATCAAAGACATTGGTGATCAAAACCGTCATTCATTATTCCGATCCAGTTGTGGGTTCAGAACACGAATCATTGAAGATTGATCTTGAAGAATCAACAAAGAAGGTTTGATTATTTCATTCAAATATATTCCTTCCATTTCTATTTGTGTTTGGTTTGGTGTGAAATGTTGTTGTTTTATCGTCTAGTTTTCTAATTCAGTCGATGCACGGTAGTGGTAACACGCAGAAAACAATGCATGAAGGAGAGTCAGATATGGCAAGCATTTGTCATGTTGTTATATAAAGTTGGGACAATAAACTAAGAACACAAAAAATATTATTGATTTGGCACATCAAAGAAAGATTTTCTGGATATTAATACTGACGTGAACTTTAGAAAGAAAAGTTTGTCGTCTCCGCCAGGATCCTAACCACAGAGACACAACTACAGTGTCTGAACACATCTACACATTCAAAGTCGAAAGTCACTGGAAAAAATATGAATTATCCAATTAATCTATCCTGAATATAAAATAACTACAAATCGTAGCGTAATCATCAACATTTCATATAATGTGATAAAAATTATCAATTATTAAAATTTTATCAGTTACGAAACTTTTTCCCAAATTTTAATAATTTATAGTTATAATAATTGATCTTAGCTGGTATATTATTTCGCTGTTCTGGAATCTGCATAAATGCACAATTTCTTGACAGTGCTCAAAGACTAATTTATGGAAACAAAATTCATGATCATCTGTTACGAAACTGTATCCCAAATTTTGTTGATCATTCCTTATGCTATCAAGGAAATATACTTTCATTAATGTATCTAGTGATCTGAATTTTTTCCTATACTTTCCATAATCCTAATGACAACGAGAAGATTCAGATTAAACGGTACGCATTCTCGATGCACTCTAGCTGAACAATGTTAAAATGGGCATTAAATTATTTTAGAGAAAAACAAATTTTTCAGACTTTTATTTGTTTAATAATTTGATCGAGAAAAATCTGATGACTTGTAGAATTTTTCCGAAATAAACTTGCTCATACAAAAATTATGATTTTTCCCCCAACTTCGAATTATCCAAAAAATTTGAATTAAATGAGAAATTCTAACATTAAATTAGAAGACTCAATGGGGAGTTCGTAAAAGTTTGAATTATTCATGTTCTACTGTATTTCTTTCCTTATAATGCACACAGTAAAATGATACACTTAGTATGGACATAGTAGCTTCCCTTAACTAAGTGATAGGTGTCTGGGTGGGAACATTGCACCCATTTTTATGATCAAGTAATTTTGGTGTAATCAATTATCAAACTAAACTAAGCTCACACATATATCAAACCTCGATTACACATTAGTTATATCGCTTTAACACAGTTTCAAGCCATTAACATTTCGTGATACAGCCAATCAATTCTATGGACCTTCAATTTACAAACTGAAATGTAACCTTTGGTCCCAAACAATATAACATTTTTGTTAGTGTCTTTCTCCGTTAAGAACTAATTGTTCAGTCTGTTCAAGTTTGTTCTAATGAGTATCAACGGTATACAGTCGACTCTCGATTATAATGACCCTGCCAGTGCTCCTATCCTACCAGTAGGATAGGTCTCAAATGCTTTCATATAAGAAATATGCTATATGTACACCTTTTGATATAACAACCACCCAATATAACATCTGTTTCTGACAACACGATGGTGGGGGTCATTATAACAAGTAACGACTGTATTACAAAAAAATAGAATCAATCTAGTGCAGTGGTTCTTAACTTTTTTTCCATCCGTTAACCCCAGTGCAATTATATTTATCTTCCTACACCCCCTTGAAGAATTAGTAACCTATTTGTTGAATTTTTTTTAATTAATTACATTAATTATCCACAAATTAGTTGATATGAAACTTCAAACTTTTAAAATTTTATTGCTTTATCAATTTTTTGAAGAAAAAATATTAGTTATTTCAAAGCAACAAAATTAAATTAGCATGTTTAATTGCACACATTACATGCTCATGTGCTTTTTAGTAATTAATTTGTTAATTAATTATCCATAATATTTTGAAATTGAGGTTCTTTTTTTGAAAGGTCACCTGAATATCATCACTTGCATTCAAGCTATCTCTGGTTCTTTGTTACTTTCATGAGCAAATGTAATGAAAACCCCATTTGACAAAGGTTGATAGTAGCAAACAGTGCCTGTTCCTCATAAGTTTGGGCCCTGAAAATAACTTTTTGGATGCTGCTTATATATAAACTGCTGGCCACCGTAAATGCAACACCCTGAAGGAAGCATGCAAATAATATGAAATTTACAACATGCATTAGCGGAGGTGAGATATGCAAATGATTAGAATTTCAGAGCAGACGCACATCACGCGCGCCTGTGGCGCCACTTCAAAGTGCTATTTAAGGCTTGGAGACTTTGACGATTTGAAGTACGGCAATTGTGTTTTTCTTGTGGTTTTTTCAAAAAAGCGATCAATTATGCCTCGTAGAAAACAGCGATCATCTTTTGATCAAGTATCCGAGTTCGACAGAGGAAGGATAGTGGCCTACCGAGATTGTGGATTATCTTTCAGGGAAATCGGTAGTCGTGTTGGACGAAACCAAACAACTGTAATGCGGATATGTGATCGTTGGATGCAGGACGGTACGACGGACCGACGTGTTCGATCGCATCCACCTCAGTGCACCACTTCACGTGATGACAGGCGTATTGTGCATATGGCAGTGACTGATCGCTCAGCCACATCACGAACCATAGCACAGCACATTCAGTCTGTACCGCATCATCCAGTGTCTGCACGTACCATTCGACGCCGTTTACAGCAGAGTGGTCTGTCCGCAAGACGTCCATTGCTTCGTCTACCCTTGACGCAGAACCACAGACGTCTCCGCCGCCAATGGTGTGATGAAAGAAGGACGTGGACGGCGCAATGGAATGAAATTGTCTTTACTGACGAGTCACGCTTCTGTCTGCAACACCACGATGGTCGGATTCGAGTCTGGAGACACTGTGGAGAGAGGATGCTGAACAGCTGCGTTATGCACCGCCACACTGGTCCTGCACCGGGTATTATGGTATAGGGAGGTATTGGATATCACTCTTGCACTCCTCTAGTATGCATTGCCGGTACTTTAAAAAGCCGAGACCACACATGATACTTTAAAAGCGAGACCACAATGCGCGACCACACGTGGCACGCATTGTCCAAAGGTTCTTTGTCAATCGCCAGATTGAACAAGAATTGTGGCCAGATAGAGTTCTGGCCAGCTCGCTCTCCGGATCTTTCGCCGATAGAAAACATGTGGTCCATGGTTGCTCAACGATTGACCCAGATTACATCCCCAGCTGCCACACCAGTTCAACTTTGGCAACGCGTGGAAGCTGCTTGGTCTGCTGTACCCCAAGAACACATCCAAAGTCTCTTTGAATCAATGCCGAGGCGTGTGGCAGCGGTGATCTCCAACAATGGCGGCTACTCTGGCTACTGATTTTGGCAGGAACCACACTTCACAGAAGTCTATAAATTTAATCATTTGATGCTTGGTCAACATGTTATCTACAAAATAAATATTGTTGCGTTATCTCTTGTCTTTCTTGGTGTTGCAATTTGGGTGGCCAGCAGTGTATATATGGGTGTGTCCAGTCGGTCTTCAAAGGTCAAAGGCGCTATATATATATATATATATATATATATAGCGTTCTTTGAGGCAAAGGCATACACAGGAGAGGGAGCAATAAAGGGCCCTTCCTTCCTTTCCCCCTCCCCAAGACAATCAAAACTTCAATGTATTTCTTTAAAATATCAAATACAACGCCACAACAGGCAAATTGCCCAACGAGGTGGCTGACTTAAGAACATCATGGATCCCCGAGCCATTTTTTGGAGGCCCTACCCTACTACTGCTACACCACACATGCACACCCCCCCCCCCCCTCCGCGGAACGTGCGTGTACGTGTAGTGAAACCTGACATGAAGTTTTTTGTTTCTCTGTAATGCTTGTTATGTGTAGTGCTGCCATCTGCCACCAGTTTTTCTAACTATGAGTGAAGTGTTATGATTGAATGATTTATCGTTATAGGACTGTTGCTCTCTGTGGCGAGACTTTTTAACGGGGAGATCGGCTCGCATTTGCGCCTTGAAGTTGGGAACCACAGAAAACCAACTTCAGCCGACCACCATTGTGGGGTTCGAATCCGGATCCTCGCATCGCGAGTCCGTCACTATAACCACTCGACCACCACAGCGGCAAAATATAGGAAGAAAATGCAGATTTCGGGGTCACCAAAAATTTATGTGCCCATGTGAGGAAACAGGTCCTGGTAGCGAATGGTAGATGTTTTCCAAGCTGTCTTCACTAGTTTTTAAAATGGTTTCAACTGGACACACACACCAGCAATGTCATAAATTTCGAATTCCTTCCCCAATGCATTCTAATTGTAAGGTGTACGCTTTCTCTCCTTCCAATAAAATCATTATTCTTATTAAATTATCATCATTGATAGAATTAAGATAGAAATAAATCTAATATGACTAATTGAAAAATAAATTTTTGCAAAAATATCTGGTAACTGCATATAAGAGATGGTCATTGTGTCCTCTGAATCCCTTTAAACTGAGAATATTCGAATTTCATGTGACACATTTCTGGGAGCAAAAACCAAAAAAAGGGTATCAAAATGTCGGTGTGATTCATATTTTTAAAAAAATTGATTTTTTTCATCATTTCAATCTCCTGAATAATCTTTCAAAATGTTACAGTTTTTGGATTATTCATTTGGATTATCCTTGAATTAATCATGATTCTTAGCAATTTTGTGAATCAATTAGATTTATTTTTCCCCAAAATTTTTTAATGAAAGTTTTCTGTATTTTAGTATCTACTTAATATTTGCTGTAGCGTATCATACAACACATTTTTCTCTTTTTCTCTATATGTCTCACAATAGGATTTATTTCAAGCATTAAAAATGTCTACCTTCTCCCTGAAAAGTCAACATGTGGGTGTTTGGGAGCAGGTGAGTTTGCTCAGTTTTGAATTTCAGTTCATTTTAATGATTGATTTTTCAACAAGTATCCTAATTACAAACTTTGAGTCAATTAAATGCTTCACATGATCATGAAAATAATAAAATAGCGAAACCATGAAAATGATAAAATATCTGATGTTGGTGATGTTCTTAGTAATGCTTAAAACTAATTTATCTTAGCGATTCAATCCGACATATTCATTGATTTTTTTTTTATATTCTTTAAATATCACCACTTTGTATAGTAATCTGCTTTTATTTCCAGTTGTGGAACAGTGGTTTCAGCATCAGTGTTTCCAGGGCAAAAAATGCTCTGAATGGAGACAAGATCAACGCCACCCTTTACTATGTACTCTCAAATATGAGGGAATATTTTACTGAAGCTAACGTTTCATCGCATCTTTTGTTGTCTGCTCAGCAGTTCTTGTATATGCCCGATAAGTGTTACAGTGGTCATCATACATTGTAAGTTGTGCATCTAGCAGTGATTATCTCGTTCTTTTTTTTGTTGATCATACATGAAGCAAGTCTTCAATTATAAGCTTTAATGTGTTTCACCGTATAAATCATTTGTTCATACATGGAAATGATCACTATTCATAGTAGAATCAAATCTATTTTATTATTACCCTATTTCTTAGCCCATTCACTGCAGTTGTTAAAAAAACATCAACATAAAATTACCATTTTTACTCATATATTTAAAAAAAAAGTTTTTTTTTTTTTTAATTTGTTCATATATTGAGGGATTGGCTTATATACAGGTCAATTTTGGAAGAGAAAAAAATTCAACTATAATTTTACCAACGTCTCTGTTCCCTATAACAAGAGTGCTTTAATTTTGGGCCCTTAAAGTTGGTTTCATCCAACTTGCAGAAACAAGGTTGCAACATCGTAGGGTCCCAGGCAGAGTAATGCAGTAATGTACTGAGGCCCCCTACATGTTGACACAATTGATAATAATTGCTATGCAAGATCATCTAAGACCCATCATGTATCAAGACCGATCATTGCTCAGATGAGTCCGTGCATGAAGACAGCTGTGTGAAAGGCATTTCCCCCCAAAAAGTGTTGATTAACTGAACACAATAAGTACGGCAGTTTGTGACTAGTAAATGATATCCTCCAAGCATGAAAGCAGACTAGTCTCCAACATGCCATGTTACATCGGCTTATTCTTTTGTAGAAGAAGCCAAATGTTAAAGCTTGGTCGCTGATGAGCACTTCTTGATATACAGTTATGTTACCTAAAATAATTGAATCATCCAACACAGCAGGCCAACAAATAATGGCTATTAAATGCTTCCTAATGTTCAGAATCAATCAAACAGTTGAAGTACTGTTTAATTAGTTCATACTTGAATGTTGTACCATAATTTTTGTAGTGTTTAACCAATCCGTTTATAGTTCCGCTGCAATTATAGCTTAACTCTGGGCCAATTTTTAGAGATGGGTCAACTCTTAGACATATGCATCAACAAGTCATTTGAAGATCACGTGAGAAAACTGTACATAGACTGGCTTACTTCTTAACTTTCAAACTGAGCACAACTTAGGTCTATCGCCATGGGCAATTTACTACCTAGTAAGTTATGCCGGAAGTGTTGTAAGTGTATGTACCTAACAGTCTGAGCGCGTATCTAGTGTTTTGTATGATTTTTCAGTGCTGCCATCTGTATTTCAGAAGTAAGTGTAACGACTAAATATTTATACTGTTTGTAGGCATGTTGCTTTCTGTGGCGAGACTTTTTAACGGGGAGATCAGCTTGCATTTGCACCTCAAAGTTGAGAACCACAGAAAACCAACTTCAGCCAACCAATTTCTTTTTACCTGTACGCCATACACATTCCTCTCTGGAATTTCTAATGTATTGGTTACATTAAGGAATGTGTTGTGTGTGTATGCATGGCTCTGAGGTATTTATAAAGATTGTAAATGCTTGAATTTTCATATGTTGAAGATCTGCCCGCTGTCTACAAAGACACTTTTTTAAATGGAACAACGGCCCACATTCGTGTCTACTTCACGTAACCACTACTGTGCCACCAATGGGGTTCGATCCTGGATCCTTACGATGAGAGGCTTGCTGGTGAAGACCATGAAGACCCAACTGGTGGCATGAAATGAGCTAATGCTTCAAAGCTTGCTACGTGATTGTCAGCTGCATGGAAGAATATACCTCTAGAGCTGATATCAAGGTCATTAAGGAAATGCTGCATTTAAAATCCAGTCAAGGGGTCTGAGGACAATGCTTTGTTGTAGAAAGAGTGGAAAAGAGGAGAGATTTAGGGAAACTTTGGAGGGGGGGGGGAAGGCGCTGAGTAAATGAAAGACAGTGGTGTTGAGAAAACTTGGTTGTTTGCCTCAATACGTGCATTTTATGCTATTATCTGTGAATAAACAAAATAAAGAATTGCGTTAATAAATTTATGTGGTTTTCCTTATTTTGAACTTTAAATTCATCTTATCCTATATGCAAGTAAATACAGTACTCTTATGTTTATCAAAAAAATAGTTAACATAGTTAATTTCACCTTGAAAGTAATCATAAATTTCATTTAAATAAAAAAAAATTGTCATACATAGTGCTTTTCAATCAATTATATTCAATTATTGTACTTTCAGGCAAGCATCAACACTATGGTCAGATCTTGCATCAGTCGATGAGGTGAACAACGTTGTTTCATTATGGTTGCTGACATTGAGCAAGCAAGGATGTCAGAATTTGATCAAAGCTGGTAAGAAATTTAATTTTTTTCAAAATTTGCTGTTTAATCTAATGCAATTGTTATCGTGTGCTTTTAAGTCATGTAAACTGAAAGAAATATTTAAAACTCAAATTGGGGACTTGAAACTGAAAAAAAAGTACTTATCATGGCCTAGAGTTTTTCTTATACATTTAAAAATAGTTCAAAGTTTTGTTCACAGATGGTGGTGTGTCACAAAAACTTGAAATAAAACATAGAATGCAGCAATAAGTGCATAATTAATATTTATGGCAATTGGTGTTACTTAAAGCTATGGTATTTCAACATGAGCACCCTTACACCCGTTTAGATATAGCCTGAGCTACAAAGAGTGCTCATGTTGAAATGTTGTTTCATGTATTGCAAACTCTCATAAACATCAATTATGCACTGCTTGTGTTACATTACCATGTGTTATGTAGAGTTTCTGGTGATGCAGCGTCATCTGTGAGTGAAATTTTGGACTATTTTTTAATTTATCGAAAAAATGTCTATTTTTATGATAAGTATTTCAGAGCAAAATGCATTTTTTTATGTCGATTTACTTTTTTAAAATGTGTCTAGGACTTTCCCCAGATGTAAAAATCTGGAATTCCTTAATAACGAAATTTTGTTATTACGAAGTGATTTCTCAGGTCTCTTAGAGTTCATTATAATGGGATTCGACTGAATGTCTGTCTGGCGATTTCGTTCATGTGCAGTTCAGAAAAGTTCAATTATCGAATTATGAGGCACTAACATATAAAGAGATTTTTAGAACAAATTTCTTGTACACAATATTCAGACTATATTTTTAAGCAATGTGATGTTATTTTTTAGGTGCCAGGGGAGTTATGCAAGCCATGATGCTCAGTTTTGGTGGATTCAAATTCAGCAATCATCATCTAGAGTTTGACTGTGATCCAAAGGACTTGCACAGAGATTATTATTTCCGTAGGATAATGTATGGCAATACAACGTTCATTAATATTAGTGTCACAATTCAAGCGGACAACAGAGCAATAATGTATGCTTCATTGGACAAAAGTGAAAGTGAATTTTATGGATGCGATGGTGGTTGCCTCGATCCGCCAGTGATACTTGGGTGAGTACGCAAATATTCTTCAAGCAAAGCTAATTGAGAATTTTTTTCAGCTCCTAAACTTGGAAAATATATCGTTTTACTAATTATAGACAGTACAAACATTTTTTGACCATATTAATAAAATGTTTGCACGAAAACTTAGAATTATTTTGTTTTATGTTCAGCTGGCACTTTTGATTTTTGTTCATGTGGATGTGTGAGGGATAAAGCTTATTTTCTTTCCATTTAAATTCACTATTTTATAACTTTTTTTCCCACCCTCATCAGATCAGAGCCAGTTCGCTTTCCAGTGAAAATGACGGATCCTCTGACATCACTATTGTACATAACACCAGATAAAAGCCATATTCAAGAACTAAAGCATACCATTCATGTAAAGGGGGTTGTTGAAGGTAAGCTTTTGACACTATTTGCTTGATAGATAACAAATAATTATGGCAACAGTCAGGTTTGTATGTAGTTGAACACGATTTCTAGGGGACATTTGTGGATTGGAGAGAGGGGGAATCTCTTCCAGTGAAATTTAGAGTTACCTTAAAAAAATGACATTGAATGTAGACATACACATGACTGATGAGGAATTTGATGGTTTCTATGTATTTAAAAAAAAAACTTTAATGAAAACTTTCTAAATTTTAAACCCAAAAAATCAGAGGGCTCTTTATGTACATATACACCATATATTATGAGGTGAAGAAATGTGTATATATTATTCTTAGCCAGAGTAGTGATTTCTTGCTTTGCTTCGGCAATTTCTTGCATATCAAACTTACTTCACTGTTAGCATTGCCCACTTGAACTTTTCCATTCTCGCTAAATATATATTTTTCCCCTATCTTCATAGTAGTGTTAACAACTTTAATGTTTCTGTTTATTTAATTTCAGCACCTGCTCATGGACATCATATTATTGCATTGCATCGTCACGGACATCAACTTGGAGGTCTTCCTGCGATATTTTGGGTTTCGGTTGCCTTTTTGATTACAATATTTCACCTGTTTCTAGCAAAACTGATTTATAATGAATATTGTGTGAGTGAAGACAAAACAATTAAAAAGTATGTTGTGTGAATTGTTTTTATGGGTTCCCCCATTCAAATGTTTTATTAAAATATATTTCAACGTCTATTCTTGCTCTCTAACAGTCAGTTAAAACTTTTCCAAAATGGACGATGACTTCTGGAAATAGCCTACAATAAGTGGATGCTCATTTGTTTAGGAAGATTCTTCAGAAGCAATTTATTATTTATTGCATCATCCTACAGGGTGATTATAATTAAAGTTCCCATACTCTGAGTAGTTTTTTCAAAAACTTCTTATCTGAATACAGCCAAATTTTTAGGATGTATTAGAGAACATGGGAGAAAGATTTGTGAAATAAGAAAAAATAAATTAATTTTCGACCACCAGGTGAAAAAGTGGTGCTTTTTATTGTATTTTACATTTTCCTATGATCCATATAACGTATATACTAAGTTTCAACGGAATATGCTACCTGAACCAGCGTTACATAGGTCTGAGTAGTTTCAGTATACTGACACTGCTCCGACCTATGTAATACCCATTCTGGAAAACTTACTCGATTGAAACTTGGTATATATGCTACATGGGTCTGGCAAGGGAAAAAAAAATTCAATAAAAAAGTGTCTTTTCCTACCTGGGGTGTCGAAAATAGAACTTTTTTTCCCATGGTCTCATTAAGATATCCTGAAAATTTGGGTGTATTTGGATAAACATTTTTTTCAAAAAAACTACTCGGAGTGTAGGAACTTTAATTATAATCGCCCTATACATTGTTTTGCAATTTTTGTGGGCTTTCATGATGCAGTAAAATGACGGGTCATGATTGTGCCTGCAATATGTCTGATTTTATGGAATATTAACAGGGTTCTACTGTTTACAACGATAATTATATTGTATATATATTCTGATATTCTGTGCAGTTCCCCCCCCCCCTCCCACACCTGATGTGCATTACAAAAAGTACATGCTGCTTTGAAATGTGCCTCCAATGAGATTATCTCGTTCTCTGGTGAGATCCGACATGACCACATCCCGTTTGAGAAATGAGCTTACATCACTGTAGCAACAGAACCTGGTTGTGTTCTATATACATATTGTTCTGACTTATTTTGGTAATTTGTTCCCTGAGGATCCAGGTTCAAACCCCATTGACAGCATAGTGGTGGTCGACTGAAGTTATGTTTTCTAGCTTCGAGTTGGGATTGCTAGCCAGTCTCCCATTTTAAAAAGTCTCTCTGCACAGAGCAGGCAGACCTACAACACAATATTCACATAATGTGAAAATTCAATCTTTATTTCAAAAAATGGAAGACATATGGGAACACAAAACAAGCTGAACTAAACATAAATATGTTATGGTCACACATGCCTTCAGAACACACATTCCAGCATTCTTTAGAAATTCTGTAGAGGAATGTGTACAAGGTGCATGTACAGTTAAGTACTAATTCATTCCAAGACTGAGGACACATATCAATTGATGTAATCCTGCTCCACTGGTATATTATACCAAAGGTAATGCCCTCCACTTCTACGAGGAGATTAATCAAATAAAGACTCTCTCTTAAAAAAAAATTAAGAGGCTGATAATAGAATCAATAAAAATGTAACCACTTTCTATCCACCAAAAAATACAGCAGCACTGTAATGGTACACGACAACAAAAAACAAAACGGCATGGATCGGCCGTGTTTGCAGTTTCCTTTCTTTGCTGCAATTCCGGTAAGGTCTTGTTTGACATGGTTCAGCATCGTGCTCCTCTACAGAGTCACAGATCACCTCAAACGTGCCTTTTTGTATCTTCTGATAAGGAGTTTGCCATTTCATTGTAAGAAAATCTTCATGCCATATTGATCAGACTACATATATGTGTTATTGTGGGCACTTCATGGAATTGGTGCTGGTTTATATGATGTATAGATATTTGCTAACTGATATAATTATAACAAGAGAGTTACGAGTGGTCAAATACAGATAAAAATACATTTATCATTTCCTCCCAATCAATATACATGGCCTTTTGAAAAAGCCTCACTAGTCAACATCCATTAAAAATAGCTATTATAATATGCAGTATAAAATATTTATTTTTGCACTTGTGCATCTTTAAATGCTGTCTTCATGTTTGATTTTATAAAACTTGTAATAACAATAGTAAATTATAATGAACAACAAAGTTCATGAGTGTAGGCAACCACGTATAATTTATTTTACACACAAATCAGGAAATCTCTTATTTACTTCTCGTTCAAAACTCCACATTCTTCCAAAACATCTCGTTTCTCCTGAAAATAGTTTCGAAACCATTCAATGTTCTCTATCTTTCTATCAACAGTGATATATGGGTTCTTTGATAAACCAACAACAACCAGTTCCATGAAATGACGAATAGGACCCTTCTCTGGAAAGCCTTGCAGGTGTTCTTCCAAAAACACATGTCTGTGAAAGCTTTCATTATCTTCAGATGGCATATCTGGAAATAGAGTTAAAATATTGTCATATAATGAAATACAATATAAACATTCTGCAAAAAATAAAATTGAATTCTGTGTACTATGACTATTTTATGCATACAGACGTGCCAACTTTTGGAATCTGGAGATTCTCCTGAGGGGGGTACCCCCAGCACTCATAGACTCGGTCAAAAAAAAAATTCACAATTTTTTTTTTTAAATCAAGACAAAGTTCCATTCCTTTCCCTTCCCCCCCAAGGCCAGTTCTGCATTGTCCCTGAGCAGAATATAATTCCATATCAGTCCATATAATTACATGCAGAATAGAGAAATCACTTCTACATACTGTTCATAAGTGTGTCTTTTTGTGGACACTATCAGTGATTGATAATCTTGGGTATATGAATTCTTTAAAAGCTTGATACTTAAAGTTTTATATTTTCTTTCTGAAGACATTATCTGAGAAAACAAAATACAAAGCTGCTGACGAAAAAACTTGTGTTTACCGCACGGCTGTTCATGGAATACAATAACAATTATACAGGAATTTTGGCAACCAAGGTCATGCCCCTGATAAATGATTGCCAATGAACACTATGTAAGCAAAGTCATGTCTTTGCCAGTTGCTTAAATGCGGTCACCAAGACTTTTTTACGGCTGCTTGATGGAAATGACCACAACTGCCCTCTGTGGGTGTTTTCCCTAATGACGACGGCAGTCATTGACTTCACGACAACGTGAAAGCTAGTGTAAAATCTAATTTTCTGCCAAAATCAAGAGAAATTTTAACAAATCCGGAGAGCAAAAGGAAGGATGAAAAATCTGGAGAGTTGGCAGGCCTGTGCATATAGGGATTAACTTAACTTTGAGCCTTCAGTTTAAAGCTGATTCAAAGAAACTATGTTTTTATACCATCTGGGAAATTTATGTTCAACCCAGTTGTGCACTTTTTAAAATTTAGACTCTGAAAAAATGTATGTGGTCTTGAATAAGGCTCCAATTTTCATTTCAGCTATATTATTTAGGCACACTATTTTTTTTTAATTCAAAATGCACAAACTTATCCAGAATTTTCGTTATTTGAACTGTTCTATGACTCTCTTCATAAGTGTAACTCTTCACTGGCTCTGTGTCAGTGCTTTGCTCGCTGAAAATTATTTCATCATTTGAAAATTTCTTAGTTCAAACCATTTATGGTTTTTTTCAAACTTAGAAAAACTCTGGTCTATCGCCATAAGTAATTCACTATTGACTGAGTTGTGCCTAAAGAATGAAGTGTGAGTTTTGAGAATTGTCATCCATAAGTGCCATAGTTTCCCAAACTTTTTGTTCCATCACCCCATTTATCAGAAATTTTTCTCTCTCATTACCCGACTCAAACCAACCCATAGAATCTTATGCTATACACTTAGGTTCTACCCCCCCCCCCGAACCATTCCATTGCCCACTTTGGGAAACACTGATATAGGCTGTTACAAATTGTTTATTTAGCAGATATATATCTCTAACTGCACACTTTAAAAGCACAAAAAGTTATCAAATGACGTGCGTTCACTTAAAATCTCAAAATTTGAGGGGTGTATACATAAAAAAATAAATTCAATTTTATACCGTCTCAGTATGCTGAAACTTGCAATTAGTGAAATGTAGAGCATGCTGTGAAAAGTCATTTGCAAATATTTCATATTTTTACATGCAATATCTATCAAAATGTTAAATATACAAAATCACTGTTTTTACGCTTGTTCAATAGGTTTTTATTGGCTCAAAAGTTGGAATTTTTGCAGACTAAGCAAATATTTTTCTGTTCACAATAATTACATTCTTGGCAATCACAGAATTTTTACAACTGTTTTGCATTAGTTTATTTCTTCTGCAATTTGTGAACACGCCCACAATTATTGGCAATAAGCACTGAAAACTTCAGTCAAATATCTCTATTAATATTGCTTTTCAAAATATGTAATTTCTTGTGAATGACTTCTCAGCATTTTCATTTCACTAATTGGAAGTTTCAGCACGCAGGGACTCTATAAAAAGTTAAATTTCCTAAGGTGTCATATACATAAAAAAAATATAAAAATTAAGACATTGAGTAAGTGATATTAAATAAAAATTCATGAATCATATAATACCAGCTGGAAAAACTTTCTAATTGTGACATTGCAGCAAAAGGCATTACAGTTTTACAAAAAGTTATAGAAATTTCATTCTGATCATATTTTGTGTATCATACATTTCAATAGATAAATTTTTTTGAAAGGGGAAAAAGTACCTATTTCATTGTTAATTGGAAACTTCCAGTGACAGCCCTGTTCTGTCCACATAATCATCTCTTCAAAAGGATTACTTGGAGCGAAATATAGAGTCTCTTTCAATTCTTTGTCTTCCAGCCGTTTCCAGATACTTGATTGAGGTTCTTTCATTCCTTAAAATAGACAAGTTAAGTTAAAAATGCTGTTCTTCGAAAGCATTCTGCTGTATGTATGCATGTGTGTATAGCAGTTTATTTAACACTAGAAGAACTCATTTTAACCAATCTCAATCATCTTGTTCAATTTTCATGGTGAATCAGATTGTTTAGAACACTGAAATTTTATGAATTTTTCTAAAACTGTTTAAATATTATACTGTCCGACTATAATTCAATTTTTTTTAAAAATCAGGCAAGATATTTTTAGTTATACTTAGAAGGACCATCACCAGTCATTTTGACCGGTAACATTATAGGACTTTCATATCCAGCGCAGCAAATAGTTGAAAGCATCTTTAATGATTGATGAATTAAAAAATAAAAATACTTATATGGCCAAAAATGTTGTGATGCAAATCACTGAATCTTTTCTGAAAGCTAGTAGAAATTTGAGCATGTGATTGTTTTTCTTCAATTCTTGCTGAAATACTGAAGAATACTACTACCTTTTTAGGTATAACAATAAAAGATTTTGAAAGAAATTTCATGCGACATTCATGAGGGACACCCTTTATATGAAACACGTTTATGTGTTGACGCCATTACATTGTGTTTTCTGGGTAAGAAAAAGAAAATACTCTTCCATTTTCAATGTATTGACATACATACTCTCAGAGTAAGAAAAAAATTCTGAAGCTGTCAAGTTTTACAATGAAATGTAGATTAGTGTTGATCAGATAGCTTGGAAGCATTCGTGCGCATATCGTTCATTTGCCAGTGTGTGTTTTCCAGAAGATCTGACGTAGCCTCAAGAAATGCTTGGTTGATTTGTAGAAGAAAAACCTGGGAAAGGTAATTTTGCACTTTTTGAAATTAGTTAAAAAGCTTAAAGACCCTTATTTGTTCATGAATCAGAATTTTGCTCACAACAACGACTACTGTATCAAGACAGGAAAAAGACAACAATGTCAGGTCTCACTATTCAATAACAAAACAAGTGATAAATTTTCAATGCATAAAAAATCTGTGTGCAGAAAATGTGTTGCAACGAAAGTATTGCAAATTGTAAAAAGTGAAATTTGTGAATACAATTGCAATTATAATGTTTAGAATATACTCTTTTTATCAGTTACGCAACAAGGAAGTTTTAGGTAGGTATTGTCCTCTTCAAACATGAGCCAAAATTGACCATTATGACCATTAATTTTTTTTTTTGATTGATTTGTTTGTTGTATGTCAAAAAATAGCAGCTAATCTTAGAATACTAACTTTACGTCCTAGAAACATACCCATATAGGCAGTTAACATGCAGTTTTTATTCTAAGGTTAAAAAGGAAAAGAAATGGAGGAAAATAATTAATTGGGTACCCTTATCCACCCATACTCAACTTAAAAAGTGTCTTAACTTGAAAAAAGTAATCAAAACCATTTAAAAAATAGGTACATATATTTGTGCCTCTGGAGTGAAGAGATTAAAAATAAAATTTAATAGAATTTGTTTGAAAAACTTTGTTTTTATATTCTATTGCTAACCTATGCTCATAGCTACATTAAAAAAACTCACGAAAATCAACATCCCATTTTGACCGATATCAGTTCTTCTAGGTAGAACAAAATGTTGAGTCCAATGAGTCTCTACAAAAAATTAAGGAAAAACATTGAATGTATAACTTACCATCCACTGTCATATCTGCGACTTCTGTAAATATGTTCAAAGGATCTGATGCAAACAGGTCTAGTTCTGTAAAAGCCTTTGGCCTATTTATGAAGAGACGAATAGTTTAATTTAATAACTAAGTATTCAACAAAAACCAAAAATGATGTATTAAGAAGATGAACTCTGTCTAACGTGATAAAAAATAAAACACTCAAATTATATACTAAAACATAGACACACACAAATCCCAAAGAATTTTTCAGCATTCTTTGGCAGCAAAAGCCGAAGAACAACAAAAGAGCCAGAGGCAGTTATGCATTAGGTTCAATCGAAATTCAGGTTCAACAGTGAAATTACAAGAATGTCCACCATAATAGTCTTTGGGGTGCCGGTATAGTATTTTGGGTTGCCTTGGTAAGCTTGTCAAGACACATTTTTATGCTCGAATTGGAAAATCTTTAAAATCTTAAGCTCAAACTAGGTAATTTTAGAGTACCATAATTTTAGATACTAATGTGAAAAATTTGGACAGACCCTTCACTCTATGATGTATGGCAAGTTCATTTTTTGGTGTTTCAATAGGGGCCACCATCATGGAGGTGGGGAGGAACAAATTGCCCCCATACTTTACACTATTACACAACCATTTTCCGTTGCCATAATTAATGCTAAATGTGAGGAATTTGAGTTGACATTTTGATTTTATTGGATTTGAGTTATGTGAGAAATTCAGTTCCATTAATGGAACTCAATTTCATTGCATTTCAAAGTGGTAAACATTTGGAAAATCTAGCATTCTCGTTGAAAGAATAATTACAAATTCAACTTCTCTGATGCAAAACTAAGAGTAAATTTGAAATGCAGGCCTGTATAAATTATTATTGGGTTTCATTGTCCCATAACTTTCAAATAAATAACATGATGAAAGAAAATATCACAGAATTGTGAAGAACAACTCAAAAAATTGCAATAATCAGATAAATAAAGTTAAACAGTTTCTACATGGCTGCTTTTTGTGGCAAATAACTCATCAAAACCAAATTGAATTTCCTTTCAGGTGTTTTCCAACAGTTTGAATCACAATTCTGAGGTTCAGTTCCTCAAGTGAGGGCACAGCGGTCTTTTAGACAATGCCATGGACGTACTCTTACATGATAATAAGTCAAGGGGTATAATATCTGCTGATCTTGAAGGCCATGGAATCGACTTCTAATATAAGTTCCGTATTCTCCTGAGGAAATCACTGCTCTTACTTTTAATGTCATACTCTCCCCCAATGCAGCCACAACACGGCCGCTATGGTGGTCGAGTGGTCATAGTGACGGACTCGCATCGCGAGGACCCGGGTTCGAACCCCACTGTCGCCATAGTGGTGGTCAGCTGAAGTTGGTTTTCTGTGGTTCCCAACTTCGAGGCGTGAATGCGAGCCTGATCTCCCCGTTAAAAAGTCTCGCCACAGAGAGCAACAGACCTACAAACAGCAAAAAAAATAATAAATAATTCAATCATAACACATCACTCACTTCACTTCTGATATATAGATGGCAGCACTGAAAAATTGAACACAACACTATATATGCACTCAGACTGTTAGGTACACACACGCACAGTTACACCTCCGGCACAACTCATTAGGTAGTAAATCGCCCATAAATGGTGAGAGACCTGAGTTGTGCTCGGTTTGAAAGAAAGAAGCCACAACACGATTGCAGTAATGCCAGATACAACTTTTTGAGTCATATACTTTGATTCATTAATCATTTTTTCTCAAAAGTCATGGAGCAATGAAACCCTGGCTATAATTTACAAACACCCTGTATATACTCTATCGATGGCTCAAAGTCTTCCGACGGTACTAGATGCGCTTATGTAGCTATAAAAGGAGGATCCATCAAGGAAGGACGGAGCAGGCAGCAGTGTTTTTCAAGCTGAAGCATATGCAATTCTGAATGTTGTTACAAGGGTCCATGCCTTATCAAAACCAGTGTTTATTCTCACAGACAGCACTTCAGGTCATTGACCAATCAAAAACCCATGTTCTATGCATCATAATGTATGGGATATTCTCAAAATTTTATGCGCCAATGCAAGAGTCATATTGGCCTGGGTTAAAGTCCATATAGGCATATTTGGCAATGAAATGACCGGAAAACTTGCCAGGGAGGCCACAAAACTCCCGACTCAAGACGACCACCTTTGGCCAAGGAACTTGGCCCATCAAGTGATTGGAGAGAATGTGTTGCAGGTGGGGCGGACCAACTGAAATACAAGTGCAGCAAAGGATGATACAATGCCAAGTTCATTGGCATTTAAACAAATGGCCTAGAAAGAAAACAATCGCTATCAATGAGTATAGCACTTTACTGGTGTATCTTCTGCATTTTAAATGCTCTAGTAGCAATGTAAGCATCTGCGGTTCAACTGGTTCCTTACATTACCACGTGCCCCAGACGAAAGACTTCCACTTTGGCCAACTGCTTGAGTCCAGAATACTGGCTTGGAAGATAAGAATTTTAAATAGCCTTCTGAACTTTCAACGTTTGCACAGAAGTTGATTCATTTCCTGGATTGTAACTTATATCTACTCTACAATAAGACGTCAGCTGTAAAAAAACTGAATGGCATTCATGCTCAGAAGACCCATCTTATAGACATTTTACAAGTACTGACTGATCAACTGTGGAAGAGATGTTATGATTACAATACTTATTTCAGATTCCTTATTGCAGATATGTATATATGAAATATCATTGTTTGTAATTTTCACATAAATTAATAAATTTCCGAATACACCCATCCTCCAGGAACGCTTCGATATCTCTCTGAGATGGGAAGTGGGGTGTGTCCGGCTCTTCAATGTTCAATGTATACACTCGATTACAAGCACTAATGAATCTCATATTTCAGATTTACCAGTGACATCAATTAGATATGCTCCTCCCGGGGGAGGGGGACTGTGGGATATTTTAAATAGACGTTGGATGAAAATCAAGTAAAGGGGGAGCCACAGAGATCCTGTGGAAAACAACATAGATGCAAAGTATTTAAGTAATTTGGGGTGGAAAGGAAAAGTGAGAATACTTTTAGAATCCTATAGAACCCCTATAAGAGGGATGATAGGTACCAGGGGATAACAATGATCCACCTAATTTATCAAATTTTTTGGGCACAAGTTTGATGAAATTTTGTGAATTTATCACATTTACCCAGTGATTATGTATGATCCCCCAACTCATACTTTTTTTTCTTTCAAAGCGAACACAACTCAGGTCTACCACCATTTATGGGTGATTTTACTACCTAGTGAGTTGTGCCGGAGGTATAACTGTGTGTGTACCTAACAATCTGAATGCATATGTAGTGTTGTGTTTGATTTTTCAGTGCTGCCATCTATATTTCAGAAGGGAAGTGAGTGATGTGTAATGATTGAATTATATTTGTGCTGTTTGTTGGTCTGTTGCTCTCTGTGGCGAGACTTTTTGATGGGGAAATCGGCTCGCATTTGCACCTCGAAGTTGGGAACCACAGGAAACCAACTTCAGCCGACCACCACTGTGGTGACGGTGGGGTTCGAACCCGGATCCCTGCGATGCGAGTCCGTCATCCCCAACTCATATTGATGAATATAATAAGTTGTCAATGAATTTCTTAAATTTACCAGACATTTTGCTCAAACTTCAGTCTAGAATTATGGGATTTGATTGGCGATGTTGATTATGTTTAAAAATGTTGATAAATGTGAAGGAAACACACATTACAAGACTGATAATACATTTTATACATTTTTTACCCTTATAACACTCATTTTTAATTTAATTCTTATGGCAAAATATGTGTAGTGCACCCATCACATATGGGAGAGACTGATAAGTGGTTGAATTTAAGTCATATTTCCACACAATTTCTTCCATATTCATCATAATTACCAACTTCGAACGGGAATTTCGTATAATCACTGGTAAAATTGATAAATGTAGGAAAATTTATCAAACTTACTGAGATTATTATACATAATTACTGATTTATCACATTTACTTTGGCTGAATATATTGTAAGTCAAAATTAGTTTCCCGCTGTGCAAAACTAAAAAGACCACATTTCCATGCATACCTCTCCTTTTCTGGCATTTTTTTCCTATCAAAAGATGTGAAAAAATCCTCCTTGAAACTCTCTTTTCTTTCAATAACAGCTCCAGTGAGAAGATTCCTGGGTAAAAATAATAGAAAATTTGATACTATGAATATTTAATGTTTTTCTTAAAGTGAACTAAAAAATCAAAGTGTTTCAGCTATAGAATTCAACGAGCACTTGTTACTACTACAGTAAAACTTCAATTAACCGTCACTTGTTTAACCTTCAGCTTCTGTTATCCACCATAATATAAAAAAAGAATATACGGAAAAAACAGCCCCAGGTTTTAAGGTCCAAAAAGATCGGATCACTGCTATGGTCTGTGCAAATGCCACTGGCAATCAGATTACCCCTACTTGTAATTGGTAAATCCAAAAAACCAAGTACTTTCAAAACAAGTATGAACGAATGCATCACCTGTGAACCATTATGCCCAAAAAAAGTATTTGAATGGACCAAACAATTTTTTCCAGAATTGTTCCACAACACTTTCGCACCTCAAGTTAGAGTTCATATGGCCAAAAAACAGTTGCTGCAAGGAAGCACTGCTGTTAATGGACAGTGCTCCAACAAACCCCTCTTGTGAACTCAAAAGTGATGATGGCAAAATATATATAACATGCCTCTTTCTCCCAGCAAATACAACTCCACTTATCCAAGCTATGGACCAGGGCATAATTGGAAATATGAAACGATGTTACAGAAAAGCTTTTATTGAGGGCTTGTTTTATATGATGACGCCATGACTGTCAGAGAATTTTGGAAGAGAGATACAACATAAAGGACTGTATTTTCAATGTCGCCACTGCCTAGGCTGACCTGATATTGAAGTTTATATTGATTGTTTTGTATAATTAAATAGAATATGTATGCATTATTCACTTTTAAAATATTTTATTTTCATCCCAAGGCTACAGTGAAATCATGTTACTGTACATATGTATTAAGAGATTTCTGTTATCCATCTATTCGGTCATCCATCACAGCCATGGTCCAGACAGTGACGGTTAATAAAAGTTTTACTCTACTACTAAACTGTGCATCCACCTTATAAATATTCCTCTAAGGAACTTCTAGCACATTGGTGAATGTTGGAATGTGCCACAAATGTAGCTAAGATGAAGTTTGTTTTTGTGAGGGAGGAGTGCCTGCCCTGGTAGTTTAAGAAGTATTGCCACCTGCCTTCCTAACTTGGGGGCAAAGAACTCTGTAGGTTTAGCACTTGTTCCTTTAGACCTGTATTGAACACTGCTTTTTGTCCATACCAAACACAGTGGATACTGAAATGGCGTAAAAGATTGTTACAGAGAGCAGAAGAATTGCATTAATTCATATTATAATGCCATTTGTACCTGAAATGATAAAATCTATCACTAATGCATTGTTTCTTCAACGCCCCACCCAATAACACCATCTTTTATAACACAACCTGATTCACCACCAATCACGCAGAAAACAATGCTATATCGCTTTCTGCAATCCTTCATTACATTGGTTAGAAGTTTTAAGCTGTATTGTTGCTAAGAAAATGTAAAATAAATAAATTCAAGATAAATGTGAATAAACTTACCTCATACTTTCTTGAATAGTTCTGTCCAAAGGTCTCACTTGGTCAGCAATACTGTGTAACTTTTTAGTCAACTCTGAATGAACAACCTCTGCATCATTAGAGACAGTTTCAGCTGCATCAACCGGTGCTTTTTCCAGGTTCAATGGAACACTTTGACTTGAAATTAAAAAAATGAAACTCTTGAATATTTTTGAGCTAATATGACATTCAGAAGTTGCATGAAAGAAAATACAAATGCAGTGCACACTGTTTAAATGTGATCTCATCTGGATTCAGGGTTTCTGATAACAATAACTGATTGATAACCAGGGTTGGTAAAAAAATGTTTTTTTGGTTTAAACCGGTTTTTTTGTTTTAAATAGTATTAAAATTAAAAACAATAAAATTTCTGAAAAACCATTCAAACTTTTAATAATTAATTAAAATAAAATGTTTATTAATGTTATTAATACTATTCCCATATTAATTAATCAATAAATATTTCTTAAATTTTAACAAAAACCAACTTTTGCAATTTAATTATTTTTTGCTTAACTCAATGGATTACTGTGTGTTTGGAAATTCTTTTAATGTTATTATTAATCATATAATATATAAAGGTTTTTCTCCAGTTACTTTCAGTATGCTTAATTAGGAAGCTATTTTGCAAAAACTATAATAAAATTAGGTGAATATAATGTATTTAATGACGCATAAATAATGCAGATTAATTAGCGATGATTTACGATGTACATGGTGATTATAACCAAGGTTCTGATTTTAAAACACTGTAAAAAGAAGAACAATTGTCAGAATGACTTGAAAATTGACAAATATTCCTGAGGAACTGGAATTTTATTAAGGGGAAAAAAAATACAAAATTAATGACATCATCCAACACATGGGAAATTTGCTCACAGAATGGAAACAATAGCCAGTCATGGAAAAATAACTCGATTATAGCATTACATGATTTCATAATTCATGGAAACATCTCAAAAAAGTGAAGTAATGGAACAAATAACTATAACTTACTCAAACATTTTTAAATATGTTGTCCACCGTATTCTGGCTATGAGGTGAAAGCACAAAAGTTCTTGTTCAGCAACAGATCAGAGTATGCCATGGTTATGATGTAGATGCGCTTGCAATTCACCTTTATTGAAGCAACTCCACCCCCCCCCCCAATTAATATTCCTGAGGAACTGCTAACATATAGGAGATGTGCTGAAACTTGCAATTCACCAGTTTGCAATCCGACCACTATTCGTAACATTTTGAGGTGGTCGCTCCCCCCCCCCATCCCCAGAAGGTGCAAGAGTTAAGGTCAAGTGAACTGACGGCTGGCCAGGTGTCGTGCCATCCTGTTATTGTCAAAATGGGTCTTCAGCAGCTGCTTTGCTGGCGTTGCAATGTGCATCTTGATAGAAGTTGTTCTATCCACACACTAATGCTGTGGAAGTGCGAAATGATGTGGTTACACAAAATAGATTATACTGCAGGCCAAGTACAGCATCATCTACTTGCACTTTTTTTATTTTGTGAAAGAAATTTCCATTGCTTCAGGAATATCCATGCAAATTTTCAAGTCATTCTGACCAGTACGTATTGTATAATTTTGGAATCAAAACTTAAATTATAATCACCCTGTATATAGCTGATTATTTTTCATAAACCTGTTACTGTTACTACTACTATGCAGAACCCTTGATTAACTGGGCCTAACAGTGAAAGTATAAAAAAAACAACTATTGAATACAGTCGAATCCTGTTTTAACGAATACCGTTATAGCGAAAATCTTGTTTTAATGAACACTTTTTCTAATCCCCTCAGATAAGTTTACATAGGAACAAGGGAATAGCGAGGGAGGAACTTGGGGGTTTGCCCCCCCCCCCCCCCTGAAATGTGAGAAAATGATCGAAAAAGGGGAAAAAGATAGCCAAATCTATTGTTCTTTCTCTTTGGTCCCCCGCCCCCAAACAAAATTTCTGGCTTCGCCCCTGCATAGGAACAATGCAAAAACCTGGAATTCCTTTGTAACAAAATTACGTTATAACAAAGTGATTTCTCCGGTCTCTTGGAGTTCATTATAACGGGATTCGTCTGTATTAAGAGTGGGAGATGAGATATACAGTAGGAGATGTGCTACTTCTTATGGGAGAGAAAATGAAAATGTCTGCTTGAAAATGTAACAACTAGTACACTAGTCTTTGTCCTTTAGGGACAGCTGGTGTCTTTATTATTTATAAGACGACCTGTGTGCTCCTAGCATGATGGTATCACTACTGTTGCTGCTTCTTTGTGAAGGGAAAAAGAAACCCTGAGAGATGGGGAAAAAGGAGACCACCACTACATTTAGATATGTGATGCAATCCTTATTCATGAATTTGCTTTAGAATAGAGCAATAGAGCATTAGAATGTAGCCAAAGGTTAAAAAATGTGGTAAGAATGAGGAATTTTGGCTTCTGTATATAACTTTAAATACCGTATATAAGCCGAGTTTTTTTGTGGAAAAATTTGTTCCTCAAGTGGGTGGGGGGGGGTCGACTTATACTCGGGTCAGTTTTTGATGAGAAAACATCGACCCCCACAATCAGTAGTCATTTTTGCAGCAGTGTTCGAGAAACCAGCATTATTCGTATGGGATATGTTCAAACCCCACAGAACTGATAATGTCAAAGTCGAGGCAAAGAAATCGAAAACATCATTGGCTGGTGGTGGCCTAATGTTGATCGTACAGCCTTTAGATGTGAGCATCGACACGCCTCTCAAAGACTATTTGAGGAATTTGTGGATCAAATGGATGAGTTCAAATGATAAACAAACTACAAAAAGTGGTGCCTTGAAGACACCTGGCATTGGCCTAGTGTGCTGATGGGTACATGAAGCGTGGAATTCTGTTTCCGCCGATCCTTCAAAAAGTGTTGCATCAGCAATGCGATGGACGGAACTCAAGATGATATCTATCCTCTTTGAAAGTGGCGATGACAGGCCAGATGAGGATAAAAACGAAGATGCCGCACCCTATGATGATCTATCTGATGGATTACGATGAGCTTGGAGACGGCAGAAACAGATGAAAAAGTTTGAATCATTTTCTATTGTAAATTTCCGTAAGCTGTTGATTTTGCATAAAAATATAAGAATTTTGTTTCTCTGAAATGAACGGATTTTTTGGAGGATCGGCTTATACACGGGTTTTCAATTTATTGCGGTTTTGGTGGTCCTGAAGTGGGGGAGTCGGCTTATACACGAGTATATACGGTAACTAAGATACCTCATATGAAAAAAAAATATATATATTCAGGCCACTTTTATGAGACTTTGAGAAAAAAAAACACTTATACCATCTTATGCCATTTAAAGATATACCATCAAAATGTACCCCAAGAATACAAAATGTGGTAAAAATGAAAAACTTTGGCGAATAATGAACCAATATGATATTTTTCAAGGAAAAAATGGTATTTAGACAACGTTTTTGATTTTTTGAAAAAAAAATTGTTTTTTTAAAAAAACTACTTGGTTTAAACCAAAAACCCTGTATATCCGAAAAATCCCAGTTGAAAGCACAATGACCCATTTGGTATAAGGAGACGACTGTTTCTCTCCCACATAACAGGTTTCAAAATATAAATGGTGCATTTTTTTAATTGTTTCAAAACAGGATTTTTGTTCCCTTTTATCTAAAATCTTTAAATTCAGAAATTGTGAGGAATTTGAATGGAACTGTCCAGTTGAGGTCTATCCATTCTTAGGAAGTTCTTCGGCCTTTTGAGTCGTAAGAACTGATCCTCCGGATAATTTGAAATGTTTCTTAGATGCTCAAATTCCGAGTTGTCTAATTGTTCAAAGAATTTCCTTGATATCTTCTGAATGAATTTATGTACGGTAGGAATTTTTACATCCATTCTTATGTGCTTATTTCGTACAAATCAACTTGCATTAAGTAAGTGTCGCAAAGTTTTGTTCTGATATCTTTCAAGACGCACTAAATTTTCAGTATTAGCATATAGCCACATTGGTGCAGCATATTTGAAGATAGATCTTATAGCCCTTTTGTACAGGTCTGTTCTTAACAGTTAAAGCCGATCTTCTTGTACACAACTTCCTTATCATCTGCTTGGCGATATCTGCTTTAACTATGACTTCTTTGCAATGTTTTTTGAAGCATAGCGTTTTGTCACAAATAATTTTACAAATATTCAGTCATTACACTTCACTCACGAGATATAGATGGCAGCACTAAAAATCATACACAACACTAGATATGCTCTCAGACTGTTAGGTACGCATACTTACACTTCCAGCACAACTCACTAGGTAGTAAATTGCCCATGGCGATAGACCTGAGTTGTGCTCGGCTAGAAGAAGAAGAAGCATTTTGTCAATAGTAACACCAAGATAATGATTGTGAGTTCTAGGTGCTATCAAATTCCCATCAACTTCGATGTAAGCCAGCGTGGGAAGAATTCTTTTGGAAGTTATCCACATAAATACTGTTTTATTAGCATTTAGTTCAACTCTACTGTTTTCACACAATTCTTCCACTAAATGAAAAAGCTCTTGTAAATTGCTGAGTGCTTTAGCAGGTTTTTTTATTGGTAGAAATAATCATGGCATCATCCGCATATAATGCTGTGATACCCACAAGAAAGTCCATCATGTGTAAATGGGGCCCAAGTACACTTCATTGGGTGATTGAAGATCTGATTATTTTTGTAGAGGATACACAATTGTTGATTTTAACAGAAAATGTTCTAGAATGAAGATAGTGAAGCACAAATTTTATGACGCCATAAGGAAAATTTTTCCGAATTAATTTGTAGATAAGTCCCTTATGCCACACCTTATCAAAGCTTTTCTTTAAATCCAGGAAGGCAACAGCTGCAGTATCTTTATAGATTCTAGCCTGTTGGAGGGTTTTAATAACTCTTAGTAGTTGAGTAGAAGTCGAGTGTTCTTCTCTGAATCCATGCTGTTCAGGACCCAGAATGGAATTTTCAGTAACAAATTTATTAATTCTTGCCGCAATTATTCTTTTAAACAGTTTCCCCAGAGTACTTAAAAGAGATATTGGCCTCCAATTATTGGGAAAATGTAGATCTTGTCTGAGCTTTGGTATGAATTTAACAATTGCATGTTTCCAATTAATTGGAAAATATTTTAATTCCATGAGTTTGTTAAAAATCTTGACAAGATATTCTAAAAAGTTCTCAGGAAGATGCTTGAGTGCTTTGTTGGTAATTAGATCATGCCCTGCTGCCTTTTTAGTTTTTACATGCTTGATGATTGTTTTTAATTCATCAGAATCTGTGGGGTAGAGTGATTCAGTATTATCTAAAGGTGGATTGCTGAAATACCTATTTATTGTGCGCAGAACGTGTTCAACCCTAAGATTAGATGTATTATTATTAGGCGAAAATTGCAGCTCAGAGGTATTAGCGAACACTTCAGCTTTATCTTTATCTGTATAGACCAATCCATTAGGTCCATGAATTGCAGGCATTCTGGAAGTCTTATTTTTACAATAGAAATAAGTTTGAATGAACTCTTGTTCAAACATTTTTGTGACCGCTCTATGGTCATCTTCAGAGGAAACATGAACTAAATTATTCCCCAATTTTTTGGCATCATAATTGGTAGTACTAAGCTTAGAGTCCAAGGATTTCCAATTGCTGTATTTAGTAATTGTCAACGGAGGAATTCTAACCTTCCTCTTTCTACTCACCTGCTGCCATTCATTAGAACCTGATGGCTCAGGGTTATCTATGTCTATATTTTCATTATTATCCTTATTTTCAGCATTTTGTATCTCAATATTTGATGCATTATCCATAGTATGGTTTATCATAGATTTTTTGCCAACATTTTGGGTCACTCCTGCTTTACATGAGTCATTATTCACAGATTTATCTTTATATTGAGTCAACACCTTATTACTGCCTTCATTCAGGGTCACTCCTGTCTTGTTATTACAATTTTTCGCATGTTTGTCTTTGTTTTGTGTCACCACACTTTTGTTTACACAATTGTGGGTCACCCCTGCCTTACAATTGCATGCATCATTTAGTTTGTCAATATTTTGAGTCAACACAGTTTTTTCAGCAACAATTCGGGTCACCCCTGGCTCAGCATGGCATTTTTCAAAAATGTTGGCCTTGTTTTGGGTCACCACAGACTTTATTTTTATATATATACAAATATATATAAACAAATACACTGATATTTTCTATTACAATATTCGTTTGATTCTTAGATGTTATAGAATTATCAAAATTTTGATCAATTGACAATATTTCATCCGTCCTATTCTCAATTAAATGAGAATTATCCAAGCAAGAAAATTTATTTTGCAATATAATTTCTGATTTCGGGTCACTCCCTTCATTATAGTCACTTGATTGACTCTGACTATTATCTGAGTGGGGAACCCCTACAGAAGATTCATGTGTTATCTTGACATATTTTTCAACACTGATATTTTCACTAGTAATGGAAATACCTTTCTTTTTCTTACTTTTCCTACTTCTCATCTTAATACTATATTTTCCAGACTCTTTTTCTTTGAAGTATGTGCATATGTCATATTCCATACCTATAAGGTTTTTAAGCTCTTGAAAGATATTCACATAGCCATCTGTGACCTGTTCAACAGATGTACCACCTTCAATACTATCAACAATGATTTGATGAACACGTCTAAATATATTATCAACAATGCAGCCCCATAAATAACCATTCCTGAATTTCTGCCTCATAAGGAGCAGAAGGAATTCTCGGTAGTATGTCACTGATAACATTACATATTTCTATCCTATTATTAAGGTCTATGCTAACAATGATATCACTAATTTTTGCGAGATCTTCAGCAAAGCTGCTGTCACTATCATTATACTGACTATGAAAATAGCAATATTTTTTGTTTATTTTCACCACCCATATTCACCACTGAACACAACCGACGGAAATAACAGAGAAACGGCCAAGAGAATATGACTTACCCCTGTACCCCATCAAGTATGCGTTCGTCGCTAGACACCCTGTGTATCCAAGAGTCGACGACATTGTCTCGTGAAGACAGCCCGGTCGAGTCGATCCACCCTCAGCTTCGAAAAACGCTGTCACGCAACAACAGCTAAAAGCTGCATATCGCAGAGGCCGCCGAAAGATAGTAGATTACCACTAGAAAAGACTTACATACTAACAACGCTCTAAGCTGCTGGGAACAAGAAATAGTATTTTTCTCACTCGATGACACGATCGTAGTTTATTTACCACAGCTCAGGAGCACTTGCCTCGCACATCCTTACAGCACGGAGTCACAGAAATTTTTCCAGCCATAGGATCAACTGACCAATCGCAAAACAATAGTGTATGTCAAGCCACTCATGCATGTAAATACAACCTGAGATTCCAGAAAACTTTTGATCCAGTTTTATCAATTCTCCTGATGATACCAAGAACTAGTGTTGGGGAAACGTTGAGAACTAACTCAAATGGACGACGGTCTTCGAACCCGAACAAGCAATTTAGATCTATTGTATCCAAATTTTGCATATATACCAAACGGGACCCGACTTGATTGATAGGCTACTTCAAAAGTTTGTCAGAGCTGGGCAAATGCCCAAAATGGGTAAAAAACTGTAAACTGCCTCGGAACAATGGTTTCTGGGCCTCAACAATCACTTTCGGAATGTTTATTTTGGTTACCGTGGTTTCCTTAAAAATGAGTTTAGGGCATGTATATGCCTTTACAATGGTTTGTCACATCTTCAATGCTGTCAGTATTATGTACAATATTTTATGCCGTTATAATGGTTTGTCACTTTTTCAATTCTCCCGCAAATTAAAGAAAACCCGGGCAGTGCCGGGTATTATAGCTAGTTACAAATATTTTTGAGAATATCCTCTGGAAGGACTACTAACTATTATAAATAACTGAAGACTATTCTCATCGAGGAGAATATTCTGTGGAAGGACTATTATAAATAACGAGAATAATTCTTATTATTTTTGATAAGACTATTCCCCAGTAATTTGTAAAAGTAGTCTCTCCAGAGAATATTTTTGAGAGGATATCATATATATATTTATAGTATAAATAACAAGAGAATATTCTCATCAAGAATAATAAGAATATCCTCAAGTTATTTATAATAGTCCTTCCAGAGAATATTCTCGAGAATTTTACATCTCTTTGTGAATATCTCGAAAATATCCTCCTAAAGATTATTCTCAAGAATTTTACATCTCTAAGTCTATGCAAATATCTCAAGAATGTTCTCCTAAAGATTATTCTCGAGAATTTTACATTTCTAAGTCTATGTAAATATCATTGACGTTTGCGAATCAGGAGTGTATGCAGGATTGAGCTTCAGAGGAGACACAAAAATTTTCTTCCTGAGAAATTTTGAGTTATGACCCTTTAAAAAACATTTAAATTAACATAAATTTATTAATGTAGCACAGCAGTTCTCAACCGGTGCTCCATGTGCACTTCCCAGAGGCTCCGCAGCCACTGGATTATAATAAAATATATCAATAAATTTGATAAACAAACAAAAAAAAGAGGCCTAAAGGTGTACCGCCATATAAATACCGTACTATATGGTACCATAATATGACATCCATACTTGTTATGGGCATCTTTTTCTCAGCTACCTCACTTGTTGGTACATTTTGCCTGTTGCTGCCTTGTATTTATATTTGTATATAAATAATATACTAAAAAGAGCTCCTCGATTTAAACAGGGCTTCGCCATACAAATTATACACTGAAAAAAGCTCCACAAGTCAGAAAAGGTTGAGAACCGTTGATATAGCTGATATATGAAATAAAGGGTATTTCCTTTTGAAATTTTAATTTTTCCACTTAAATATCAATTTCTTTTTCTCTAATTTTTGGTTGGCTTGGGGGGGGGGGGGGACATGGGCCCCTGTCCTTAGCACCTTTCTGTGTACACCTCTAATGTGAAAATAATTTTAATTATAATTAAATTTTCAAGTGTGTGTGTGTCTGAGGACCTCCTATACTATTTACACAGTCTTGCCGCAGAGTGCAACAGGCCTACAACGATAAAATTATTCATTCATAGTGAGAAAAATTGGTGGCAGATGACAGCACTACACATAACAAGCATTACATAGAAACAAACTTCACGTGAGGTTCACCACACATACACACACATTCCAACATGTACCAATTCATTAGAAGTTGGTAGTGTGGTTTAGTATTAGTATAACTACATTGGCCAACTCTATTCCACAAACCACAGGTTAAAATATCTCCATGGGGATTCCTCTCATTAGACTTGAGTATTTATCTTGTATCAGTTATAAGAAATATCAGGTATTGCAAATATTTTCCATGTTCCTGTGAGACTTCATTATATCTGGGCTCGACTCTATATCCTTTCTTTTACAAAAAATATCATTGAAACAAATCATAATACACAAAGAGCATGAATACCTTGGTTCAATATTTGCAGCTGAAACAGACTCTTTGACCTCTGAGCTTTTGATTTCTGATGGACTGGCGGATGGTTCAAAATCAAGTTTTTTTCCACTTGACTGCTCTACTTCCTATTAAGAATGAAACATACTTTGAACTAAGCTACAATCAAACATCCTCCAGTGAAGTACAGTAAATTGTCCTAAGATGTTAGAACAGGAGTAATGAATGATATTCACTCATACACTGAAGCATATCTACAGTGGGAGATGAGGGGGGGGGGAGAAGAGTCGTCCTATATGTATTGTAGTCTGAGCACAGGCTATGGCCCCTAAAATTGAGATACTTGGCAAATTAATTTTAATTGGGTTGCTGTATTTTAGAAATATGACATCTCAGGATGTGTCCCCCCCCCCCCGGATTTTCTAGCAATTTTAGCAATTTGGCTAATTAGACGGAAAGAGTTGTAACCAAATGAGAGAGAGAACCTTAGCCAAATTGGCATGTCATATGAAATGAAGATTCCAAAACAACTTATATCAAGTTCAAGATAGAAAAGTAAATCAAAATGCAAATCATGTATAAATAAAAACTGTTTAATATTACACTTTTAATTGGTTGTATTTTTGAAATATATGCCATCTATATTTGTTATTGGCATCTTTTCCAGCCACCTTGTTGGGCATTTTGCCTGTTGTGGATTTGTATTTATAATATAAATGTAAATTAAAGTACAAAAATATTTTAATTCCCAAGAATACGCAAAGATTGTTTTTCTGCCCACAACCCAAAAGCATTTTTGAAATTGAATTTTTGCCACCCTGGACCATTAATTAAAAAAGAAATACTGTTATTTATATTTTTCACATTTATTCTGTTCCACAATGGTGTTTTAATGAGGTTCATGATACTGAGGGAAGAACTATCGTCGTGTAAAGGTTTCAAACAATAGGTTGTTTTTTGCATGTAGGCTCTTGGGGGTGCAGTCAACCAGTTGTGGTTGATCAACCTTTACCTACTTCTGGAACCGCAGCTGAAAGTAGCAAACTCTGGAAAGTAGCTGAACATTGTTCGCCATTAGCCGACGAAAATCTCACTTTCAGAGTCTTGCACACACGTCAAATGGCAGATTTGAAAATCAAGAAGCCGAATGGACACTCACGATTTGGCAAATTCAATCTCTTATTTATTTGCGAAATGAAATATTTTGTCGGGTTTGGTGCAATGGCAAGAGGCAAAGTGAACCCTGTGACATCCATATTTGTTATGGGCATCTTTCTCAGCCACCTCGTTGGGCATTCTGCCTGTTGTGGCCTTGTATTTGTAATAAATGGTGGTGAATAAAATTAGACTAGGACAAAATTTGCATAGTCAGCAAGCAGCAAAACCACAAATTTACCTTTGCTCATATACTCTATTCAAGCAAAGAGAGCTGTGATACACATGCTTTGACCTTTGAAAACTGGGCACACCCCACTTTCCATCTCGGAGAAATATCAAAATGTGGGTGTATATACACTGGTGGGAAATAAAATCCCAATACCAAGAAGGAGTTGTGCTAGATAAATATTGGAATTTCATTTTCCGCCAGTGTATATACACACATGCTACTAAGTAGCACAAAAACAGGCCACTTTTAAGCATATGCTACTAATGAGATTATTAATAACACTTATGCAAATGTTATCAATAATCTCATCGGTTGTATATGCTAGAAAGTAACATGCTGCCATGCAGCTTAGACTTATGGGTGGGTGGTTCCACAGAACCTAGCACTGCGACCAGAGAGATCTATTGTACTATTTCATGCAGCTTAATAGCATGCGTATCACAGGCCATAGGTTTGAAATCACATGGTCTGTTAAGCACGTAAAACATCCCATTATTTTCCTAAGGTCTAAAAAAAATCTTTTTATGTTAAGCACTGAGGCAGATTTATGTTTTGCCACCTAAGGGGTACACATATTTTGCCACCTTTCCTCATTTCTTGTCTGCTTTTCATGACCACTCATTCCTCAAATTTCTTGCCTTTTGGCTATAGGTCACTTTGCTCCTGCCTGTTTCTAAATTATTCTTTCGATCACTCACATGATCAGACTTTCTAGGTCACTCGCTGACCTAGTTTCTCACTCTCCGAGTCACGTCTTTGGTTATTCACATGCTTTGTGTGTGTGTGTGTGTGTGTATACACACTGTAAATCACTCACATGCTTGTACACAATGTTGATCACTAACCATCCTTGTCCCTTAATCTATAGGTCACTCTTTCAATCACTCCCATGCTCACAAATGTATCATGGTACCCAAAGGGTGGGACTGAAAGGGCTCCAACCTGAGGGCCAGGACAATTCTTTTCTTTTTCACACTATACCATGAAAAATCCACACTGGGGCCTGCTAAAGATCACAGCCTAGGGACTCAGCTACATGATGTTGGGGGACCATAGTCTAGATCATTCTTTTGACCCACTCCCATGCTCACACTGTTTAGGTCACTCCCATGCTCACTCTGTCTAGGTCACTCCCATGCTCACACTGTCTAGGTCACTCCCATGCTCACACTCTCTAGGTCACTCTTTTGGTCACTGACTGACATAGTCTCTTGCTCTCTGGGCAGAAGTGGATTCATGGCTGTACAAATTTTGTCTCGCTGCTCTTCTCCACTCTACTAATTTTCCTGACCACTCATTTGTCAAACTCCCCTTCCCCCTCCAAACTTATCACTTTGGGCTACAGCCTGCCAAGTTCCTCCCTGTGAATATATCATTGATAAAACAATCAAGATTTTAGAGTTAAACATAGAAATTACCACAATAATCACACCCTATCTTTATTAAAGACAAGCCCCCAAAAGTATATTTCATTACACTTTTTTTCCATGCCTTTAACCAGTCATCTGGCAACGATGACATAGAAACATTGTGCCAATTTTTGGTCTAATTATTTCAATTTTTTAATAAATTAGTAATTATTTCAATTATTGGGTTTGTTTTTTTACAAAAGGAAGTTAAGAACATGATGTGAAGTCAGTTTCAATGTTTTCATAAAAAATTTTAATCTGGAAAATAAATTTTATTAGCTTCAAACTTTTAAAAAAGGGGGGAAAAAGCGAAATTGGACCTTCAACCAGGGTTGTGAAAAAAATTATTTAAAAAAACCCAGCCTGGGCGGATTTTTCTACAAAACCCAGGTTTTTTGGGGAAAATTGAATTTTCTATTTCCACAACCTCAAAATATGTAATTTAAACATATATGTACATCTTATATTATTTATTTATTTGTTTCCAAAGTTAAATAATACATAAAACAGTCAAATCGCAATGTTTGTCGTCTAGAGGCCTGAGCCTGTACAGAGCAACTAATTAAAGGCAAAGATGAAAGAAACAAAAATAACACAAAACGTATAATAAAAAATAAAGTTAAATAATAAAATGAATTTGGATAAATTTTTGTAACAATTATACTGAAATACATGTTCACATAACGTTAGATATAATAACAATTGATATGAGGCAACTACAGGCGTATTGATAATACAATTGGCTTCTATAATTGAAAATATACATCAATATTGTCTATTGCTATTAGGAATTCAAAAAGTGATTTTTTAAATAATGCAAACATAGATATATTCTACTAACGGTAAAGCATTAAATAGTTTAGGAGCAAGGTAGTAAAAATGTTTGCGAAATATTTATTTTCTAAATGAGGGTATGCAATAAATTTCATTTGGTCTTCTCAGTGATATGGACTCTCTTTGAGTGTATATTGATTTATTACGATATATGTAGAGTATGATTCTGTAGATGGCGTTATGTCTTATGGGGAGTGGATTTAAATTTCTATAAATTGAGATTTGAGAATGAGCACTGTAAACAGTTTTGAAACATCTGTTTTGAATAGAACAAATAGGCTGTAGATTTGTCTTGTAATCGCCACCCAGATGATGATACCATAATTGACAATTGAATAAAACCAGGCATAGAAAATTTCTCTCAGAAATTCTGCTGTTACCTTTTGTTTCAGATAATACAATTTATATACAATAAAACATAGTTTTTTTCGCTATTTCCAGTGCATGAAGTTTCCATTTTAGATTGCTACTAATATTAAGTCCAAGATATTTGATATTTTGTACCTGCTGAATTTTTTGGCAGGAGCAGTCGAGGTTCATCAGACATATTGGGCTATGGAGTTTTAGATTAAAATTAATTTCAGAGTAAATTAAGTTGAAATGAATGGCTTTAGTCTTTGAAAGATTTAGGGTTAGGGTATTAAGATCTTTGGAAGAATATAACAGAACTAAATCATCTGCGTAAGTAATCATAGTACCATGAATATTTAGTTTACATAAGTCGTTTATGAATATTATAAAAAGTAAGGGGGCTAAATTTGATCCTTGGGGGACTTCTCTCTGTATAGTGATATAGTCACTTTAATTTTAACTCTTTGTTTACGATTGGTTAGGTATGAAGTGAACCAGTTCAATGTATTACCTCTGATTCAAGCAGAACTGAGTTTCTCAATGAGAATTGAGTGATTTACATTGTCATAAGCTTTTGAGATATCCAAAAATATGGCCAGGGTAAATTTGCAGCTGTCAATACTGTTATAAACAAATTTAGAGAAGTTTAATAGAGTGTTTTCAGTACCACGTCCTTTTATGTAACCATATTGATTTACAGCAAAGAAATTTGTTAGGTTAAAGAATTTAAAAATTCTAGATGATAAAATTTTTTCTATAACTCTAGAAAAAATGGGGAGAATCGATATAGATCTGTAGTTAAAAAGGGAATTTTTCTTTCCAGATTTGTAGATCGGAGTGGTGGTTGCTCTCTTTAAGGAATCAGGAAATGTGGCTGAATAAAAAGATGTCTTATGTCTAAATATATATATTTTTGGTGCACATTAAACTATGTATTTGATTAACAAAATTGACCAAAATAAGGGAATAATTGTTCACTTACAGCCTGGAAGGGTTTTCTGGGCAAAATGAGAGGGAAATTGAATCTTTTTTCCACAACCTCAAAATATGTAACTCAAACATGTGTGTAAGCCTACATCATGTTGTCAATGTCTAAATATACATTTTTGGTGCATGTTAAACTATGTATTTGATCAATAAAACTGACCATACAATACGGGAATAATTTTTCATACACAAACACACCCACTTCTGTATAATTATATCTGAACCTTGAGTTGTATGCAGAACTGCAGCAAGAAAATTGTTTGTGGTAAAATAAATGAATTTGGATAATGAAAATTCTGACAAATCAGAATGGTGCCTGAATTTTTTTCTCCAAATTTTTCAAACCCTGCAGAAAATGTATCAAAAATAAAACCTTTAGCTATGTGACCAGAACCATAAAGTGTTTTTTTTTTAAAATCGAACCCAAACTTTCAGGAGCTAAAGGCACGTGCTTCTCTTTTTCTTGAATTCCTCAGTGTTGAAGAATATCCCTACTTCATTAAATTAAATTCTGAAATATTTTTAAAAGAGCAGTAATAATTAAAAAATGATCTGATTAAGAGGAGATATAAGTCATTCTGAAGATGCATTACTCTGGAGGAGCTTTCCACGCATCCTAATTAGAAATTTTTAGGAACTTAAAACTACAGAATAACTTGTATCATGAAATACAAATGTCAATAACATTATTGTATATCAATATCACTTAATATAAGACAACCTGTCGTGTATAGCAACAAACCTACAGAATGCCTTCATCTAGCTGAAGATTTTAACAGGTCAATTTTAGGGATCAGGCTTATATTATGAGCATCTTGAAAAATCAAGCTAAGGCTTATTTACTGGTTAGGTCTTATTTTCAGAAAAAAACTGTACTTTTTGTTCTGTTTCACTTGAAGGTGTTCGTTACCAATGTCCAATTCAAGAATCCCACAGTTATTTTCTTTTCATTATTAGCTAATTTTATTTTTGTCTCTTGATATTTCAGTTATGAAAGTCTGATGTACTCCTATAAAACATAAAAATGTAATGCAAACATGTAAATATTTTTTGAATGAAAATTCAGTTTACATACATTAATTCACTTCTTCACAGAGGCTTCAATTTATTTATACAAGGATTTTTGTGTGTGTGAGAAAAATTATTGTGTATTATAAATAAGCAATAATTTCTTTAGATATGTTTATCAGATATTATATATCAGGTATAATACATATATCACACATCTAAGTTCATGGTTAGCCTATATTTTCTGTTTTCAGTTTGTTGTAACATTTTAATATGTTAACCTCGTACATAAATGCTTACATAAAAAAGATAGAAGAATTATAGAAACGTCTGTCTGCGATTCCAAGAAATTATTTATCACATTTTTGCTCCCACAAAAACTTTTAAAAATACTTCAAAAATATATATATTCTAACCACTGCATTATGCAGCAATTTTTGGAATACATAAATTAACCTTAAAATAAAATTTTAACCTGAAAGCAATGCATTTTCTTCAAAAAATCCAGCCTGGGGTGAAAATGAGTATCTACCTGGGGAGCAAATTTGACAACCCTGCCTTCGACTGCTTAAAATAAGCACAAAGATTTGTTTGATAGAAAATGATTAACTTTTATAATCAATAACTCAATAACTTTTTATAATCAATAACTCAATAACTTTTTATAATCAATAACTCAATAACTTTTTATAATCAATAACTCAATAACTTTTTATAATCAATAACTCAATAACTTTTTATAATCAATAACTCAATAACTTTTTATACATCCAAATTTATGAAACCGGGAATGAAAGAAACGTGAAAGATCCATGTTGTTTTTCTTACCTTAACATCTGATAACATGGACAATAACTTTTTTTTCAGTAGCTGCTTCTTATCATCTTGCAGTGAGTCATTCTCGCTTGACTTTTTCGAGAAGCTGTTGAATAAAGTAACATGAGCAACATGAAGCTTTTGTATTTCATGGAATAGACACTCAACTCATTCAAAAACTACATGCCACCCATGAGGGGAACCCATATAATGTTAGAACAGTGGTTCTTATAACCTTATTTTTCAATCCCTCATCCTCAGTGTGCATGACTTATTCCTTTCCACCCCCCCCCCAATTAATGCATCTTCTATTTGTATAAAAAAATTTGTAATTTATTATATTAATTATTAATTCCACATTAATCAATTTTTGTAAGTTCTTTTACAAAAAATCTAATACCCTTTATGGCAGCAGGCATCTTCAACCCACTGCTTGCGAGCATTGCTGTGCTTCCTGTAGTGCTCGATGGTCATATTCGATTTTGTGCTCGCACGAGCACTTGGTCAACATTCCAATTAAAACACATTGTAAAAATTACATTTAGGGATTGAAATCATCCTGATTTCATGCATTTTATATTAAACTTGCCATAAGGATGCTCTTCTTTTGATGACGGGTACAGACAGTGCTTGCGACAGGAAAAAAGACGGCCTCTGATTTATGGCATGTTAATTAGGAAATTTTTTCTTTTCTTTTTTAAAAAAATTAATTCAAACACTAAAAAAATTGTTTTTTTAACATTTCTTGGAACTTGAAAGAAGTTTCCCTCAGTCATAATATACATTTCCATCTTTACTTTAGAAAATGGAAGACAGATGGCAGCATAAACACAAAATAAACACAGCTCCATAACATAAATACGTTAGAGCCGCACATACACTCAGAACACGCATTCCCTCCAACATGTGCTGATTCATTAGAAATTATGTTGAGGAATGTGTATGAGGTGCATTTAAGGTTAAGTAGTAGTACAGTCGCCCCCCCCCCCCCGTATTCGCGAGGGTTACGTTCCAGGGGTGACCGCGAATAACTGAAACCATAGTTTTTTCTTGTATATCTCGTTTATTGAACAGCATGAAAAGAGCAGGGTAACGCAGTGGTATAAGGGAATGTAAAAGAGAGTGCATAAATTGTTGGTGATGTTTTCTGAAAGAACATTGTGATTTCTATAGGCCATTTCTTCTTCATATCATCAAGTATGTTGGCATATGATGACAAGGCTTCCTCTACCAATTTTTCTACATGTGAAGAGCGTACCATAGAGGGTACGCATCTATGCCATGAAAACAATATATTGCTGACTTGAGCGTGCGAAGTCCTTCCGCTATGTTACTCATGGTGAACTTGTCTTCTACTTTTTCAACTTGATCTTCTTTATCTGGTACCGCTTCAGTTTCAGGAGCAGTTGATCTCTCTCTATCTATGTTGATCTATCATCCAAAAATTGTGACTACAGTTTAAACTACGTCGGCGAATACGGCCCTATATCATTGACCATTCTCCACCCACTTGTTTCACTAACATGACAATGTCTCTTCAGTTGTCTCTGTAGAATTGGTTGTGTCCTTTAGCGCACATTGGGGCCAAAGGGGTTAATCCACCCCGAGGTGACCGTTTCTCTCGTCGGAGTTGCCACGGCTCTAGTGATGATAGTAATGCCATTAGTGAGCCATTCTGAACATGCACAACTCAAGTTTTGCAAACAAAACACATCAATGACGATTTCTGAGAGTTGCAAAAAAAATTTCTATAAAGGAAAAAAAATCCGCGAATACGGGGGGGGGGGGCGACTGTAGTTATAAGACGATTTTCTCTGTTCCCGGCCACAGAGGTATAGAAATGAAAGTAATAGTATTTTTCTTCTGACTTTTTCATGTATGCAACTCGTTTTGCCAGGTACCTCTCAATTATGATCCAGAGTTTCAATTCTTCTGGTTTTTTTAGAATCTAAAAAGATTAATGAAGCCACTAAATATGTGTAACAGCATTTGTTATATTTGTGTCAGACCTTATTCCCTTTCTTTCCTAGAACTACATCATTATTTACGACTGAGATCAATCAGAGTCGGTTCTCTTTAAAGGTTTTTGATTTATGTGCAAATCATGGGATTCATCACCTTGTTCAGTGGGGCTTGCCAGTATTAAAAAGCCATACTCCTTCACAGGTGATAGTGGTTAGTTGTTTCTCAAAGTATGCATTGCTGCTAACTGGGGATGATTTATGTCGCTATTAATGCTTCGAAGAGGTTCTCTTATTAGTGAAAATGTCTACTAAGCTATTCTGGCAAGCCACGAATGAATCATGAATTGAGAGAGGGGAGCCATGGACCACAAAAGTCTGAGAACCCCTGAGTTAGTTAAATTGATTGATGAGTGGTAATAGTGAATATAGCTTGAATTTATTCGGAGAAATATTAGCTTCTAGCTTCATAAGAGCAACAATTTAAATTTAACAAAAATTTTGGGTCTTGAAGTCTTTTATCATCGTGTAGGTGTAATCAGTGTTTGTGAAATTGTGTTCTGTTAGTCATGTGTAGGTGCTACATAGTGACCTCATTTTATTCGGATATTTTCCTGTATTTATAATTACTTTTTGAAAATTTAGAATGTCAAATAAAAAGTTCACTTGAAAATTTAAAGAAAAAAGTTTGAAAAGTCAAAATAGAACAATTTGCATTAAATAAACACTACACCATTGATATTTATTCACGTCATTATATTGGTATGTAATAAAAAATAATATTTATGTTTAGTTTCACAATAATGCAATGATTATTTAACTGTGGCTATGCGTATTTGGTACCTTCAATATAATGTATTTTTTAAAGATAAATGTTTGGACAGATTCGGCAGGGTTTTGGACAAGCACTGTCCTAAATACAGTACCGGCTTCATAATCATTCATGAAAAATAAGATGAAGTAGAAAATAACATTTACAACAAACTAAAAAATTGAAAACTGTTTATTTAAACAGTTATATGAGTCATATTAATTTTTCCACATAACATTTTGAAACTTGACATTTTGGACAGTTTTAGACAGTTTTCCCCATGTGTCCTGTCCAAAGGTTTTGAACATCCAAAACCCCAACCCTGCCTAGAGAGCAAGGGACCAGGCCAATGGGAGACCAAAGAGAGTGATCCTGAACAGGTGCAAGCACATGAATGAACAAGTGACCTATAAAGTGTGAGCATAAGGGTGGCACAGAAAGTGTGACCAAGCGGAAGAATGACCTAGAATGAGTGTAAGCATATGAGTAACCAAAAAATAGTCTTAGCGGCATATCATAGTGTTTAATGGGGAGACTGGCTCGCATTCGCTAATATAGGGGGCCCCTAATCGTGGATGTGATGGATAGTCTCAAACTGCGAATTATACTATGGTAATTCCACACAAAACTCTGGTGAAATTTGCGTAGATTAGCTTGGCAAGAAGCCAATTCCCAATATACAGTATACCGTTTTGTCGCCAAATTTCCGTATGTGCTAAAACAGTGATATGTCACCAACATAATTCTTCCAAGTCCTAAAACATAGATGACTCCACTGCGCAAAGCTTATTGTTGCCATTTCGTTTTGCTTTTTCCGTGCCATTTTTTCACGCTGTTTCCTGTTTTTTTTGGCATTATGGTTGATAGTGTAGATTTAATGTATCTGCATCGGCTACAATTCGAAGGACTGAGAAGCGTTACCGACTTTTGTATGAAGGTAGGGCCTGTGTTCGGGCAGTAACCCTAGCACAATAGCGTTTGTAGTGGTCCGAAGTCGATATTTTCGGGTCTGGGCGGCAGGCCCTCCCAATCAACGCGAGGAGCGTCCGAGCGCGAACGCGGGTGGCGAAGCCATTTGTGCCTCAGGAGCGTGCCGTACGAAGTATGGCCTGCAGGTGTGTATTGATCAAAAATAACAATTATTAACAATCGTTTTTTGGTATCGGGGCAATAACCCTCGGGCCAAAGTTTGGCGATAAAAAAAAAAGTCACCATACCGCGGTATACCGTGTATTGGGAATTGACCCGGCAAGAAATGGAAAAACGCGTTAATTTTGAGTCGAATCCACGGGGGAATTATTACACCAACTTACCAGCGATTGATGTGCCACAAGCAGCGAGAGGAACGTGTAAAACGGAAACCCGATGACAACATGGCTTATTAATGGCGAGTCCTATTCATGGCAGCAAGTATTTACTAATAAATAAACTCCATCACAATAAGTCCACCATCGTTTTCCGATGGGAAAGATGTAAACAAAACGCCTTTGAAGCGGCTGAACGCCTTCCGCAGTGCAGTCCTTGTTTCACAATTAAAATGATAGATGTCGCTAGTTATTCAGACCAAGAATTGCGTATTACATTTTCGAAAAAATGAATTGAAAGAAGGGGCCATTCAAGTATTACGTAAGCAGATTTTCAGTCATTTTTGACCCCCCCCCCCCAGCAAAATTTCCGCAGCAGCTTAGAATATTTCATATCTTCAAAAAGGGGTGGTTGATGACGTATATAAGCAACCTTCAACCCCCCCCCCCCCACCTTGTCATCAAAAGTCAGCAAATCCGAAACCCCCCTCCCCCCCCCCTCTATGCTGCCGTAATACTTGAATGACCCCTAGTTCTCATTTTTGAAATTTAATCGTGTTTGTAAAATATTATATGAAGCCGGGTTTTCCTAGGAGGAGGTTTTCTATGCCGCGTGAAACGTGAATCTCCTAGAGTGACAGGCTGTCCATTCAGAAAAGCAGTACGACTGTTTCCCTATAGAGCGCAATACGCCTCACGACAGCGCTTCACGTAGGGCGTGATTAGCCGACTGCTTCTGGAGCATGGAGGTATTATGGTAATATATATTATTTGTAAAGTTCTTTTCAAGAAATTAGACAAAGTTTAAAACCAAAAACATCTGCTAACTTTTGGCTATATGGTGTATATACGAGGCGTATTAGCTAAACTGCTCAAGTTATTGTCAAGAGAGAGAGATTTGTTTAGATATATAAGTCTAGATCAGTGTTTCCCAAACTTATTCAGCCCATCGCCCCCTTTTCAAAAACAAAATTTCTCATCGCCCCCCTGGAAGAGATGTTAAAAACCCACATTAAAAAGTTGAACGAGGCAGCGACGAATTTTCGATTTTTTTGCATATACTATGCAAACATAATATAAAAAGGGTTAAAAGTTCTAAAATAATTACAATTTAGAAAATTACAGTAAACTTCATTGCAAAACAAAAAAAATTAAATTTGTGAATCATAAAATTATAACATGCATATAACACAAAACATGCATTTAGTTGCATTTATTGTGGTCAAAGTGATATTCGCATCACACAAAAAATATTCATAAATGTTAAAATTATTAAAAAATACAGACGCAAAACTACAATTGTTACTTAGTTTTAATAAAAATAATTTCATTATTAATAGATGTTTTCCAAGTGTGATGATTGTTGCTTGGTTTTACTAAGCAGAGTTCTCAAACCCTCACAATTGAATATCTGTAGGTGATTTCGATTTTTGTCGAAAGATTTGTGACTGCATTGAAACGTCTCGCACATGAAAAATGTTCAGCTACATTAGTACCTCTCAATAACGGACACTCACGATAGGGCCGTCTTAAGAGCATCATGGACCCCCCGCCAAGTGATTTTTCTGAGGCCCTACATGGAAACTTCTCAAATGATTAAACTACTACTCTTTTTTTCTGGGCCCCCCCCCTCTTTTCTTCAGGAGCCCATGCGTTAAGACGGCACTGACTCACGGGACCGAGAATTTTCGCCGCTAACGAGGAGTGTCCGTTAATGGATAGTAAAATAATCAGTCTCAACGGGAGTCCGGAGTCCCGTTTGTTTGGTAACTGGAGGTGCTCACTAAAAACGGGGAGTGTCCGTTATGGAAGATTCCACTGTATATCCCCATAAATTCCAGGTACAGTATTTGTTTTTTCAGCCAGAAAAATTAATAGCCATATTCAAATTTGAACGTCAGACCGTCTTTTAATGCTATTTCTGTAAATTTTTCTTGTAAATGTGATAATTGTGTTATTCTTGGAGATCGAAAAGAAAAGTATCGAAAATTGTTATTTCATTCAGTACAGATTATTTATTTCATTGCAGATTGTAAGGATCTCTTGGGAATACGTGATCACGTTACATAAAAAATAAATATTATTTTAATCTCTCTCCACACGCCCCCTCTCGCTATTGTCAAATGCACCTTACACATTCTTTAAACAATTTAAACTACATTTAACTTATTATTATTAACTATTATTCTAGTTTTGTCTTTGAATTGTAGATTGGATATTTACTAATCTTGTACATTTGCAATTAAATACATTTACAATTTAGAATTGTAATAATCCTTTCCCTCATAAATTAAAGAAAGAACCTACGATAAAGGCAAATAGGGAGGAAAACGCTATGAATTCTCAAAGCATTTCGTTACACTACGGGTGCCGTCGTCAAAGGATGAATACAACCACTATCAACGCAGACCGGGTATCCCACTTGGGTTGATTACCAAATTATAAGCACATCGGGAAAAATACATCAATTCAAGTCAGAAACTATGGTCAGAATCAAGTGAGTCCATCGCGTGGTCATTCTGCCCACGGCCTACTTTGCTCATATAAGCAAAATTGGTCACTTAATAAAATGTGATACATAATTATTCATTTCGATGAGCAATAACTAATAAAAATAAACAATAAAGTTTGTAAAAAAAATTCAAAATTTAATCGTTAAAATAAATTCATTTTTGAAATTATCGAACTTGGGAGCTCGTGAGACATTCATTGGTGTTTTTGGTTTGGTTAACCAAGTAAATTCTGAAACGAACTCGATCACTGGGTAAACAAAATATTTGGACTCAAGTCACAGAAGCCCCAATTCCTGCCTTGCCCAGGACCTGTTCGTGTCTAAGTCGGGCTCCGGTTAGCTGCCATTTATTTACAGTGGGAGATGAGGGGGGGGGGAGAAGAGTCGTCCTATATGTATTGTAGTCTGAGCACAGGCTATGGCCCCTAAAATTGAGATACTTGGCAAATTAATTTTAATTGGGTTGCTGTATTTTAGAAATATGACATCTCAGGATGTGTCCCCCCCCCCCCGGATTTTCTAGCAATTTTAGCAATTTGGCTAATTAGACGGAAAGAGTTGTAACCAAATGAGAGAGAGAACCTTAGCCAAATTGGCATGTCATATGAAATGAAGATTCCAAAACAACTTATATCAAGTTCAAGATAGAAAAGTAAATCAAAATGCAAATCATGTATAAATAAAAACTGTTTAATATTACACTTTTAATTGGTTGTATTTTTGAAATATATGCCATCTATATTTGTTATTGGCATCTTTTCCAGCCACCTTGTTGGGCATTTTGCCTGTTGTGGATTTGTATTTATAATATAAATGTAAATTAAAGTACAAAAATATTTTAATTCCCAAGAATACGCAAAGATTGTTTTTCTGCCCACAACCCAAAAGCATTTTTGAAATTGAATTTTTGCCACCCTGGACCATTAATTAAAAAAGAAATACTGTTATTTATATTTTTCACATTTATTCTGTTCCACAATGGTGTTTTAATGAGGTTCATGATACTGAGGGAAGAACTATCGTCGTGTAAAGGTTTCAAACAATAGGTTGTTTTTTGCATGTAGGCTCTTGGGGGTGCAGTCAACCAGTTGTGGTTGATCAACCTTTACCTACTTCTGGAACCGCAGCTGAAAGTAGCAAACTCTGGAAAGTAGCTGAACATTGTTCGCCATTAGCCGACGAAAATCTCACTTTCAGAGTCTTGCACACACGTCAAATGGCAGATTTGAAAATCAAGAAGCCGAATGGACACTCACGATTTGGCAAATTCAATCTCTTATTTATTTGCGAAATGAAATATTTTGTCGGGTTTGGTGCAATGGCAAGAGGCAAAGTGAACCCTGTGACATCCATATTTGTTATGGGCATCTTTCTCAGCCACCTCGTTGGGCATTCTGCCTGTTGTGGCCTTGTATTTGTAATAAATGGTGGTGAATAAAATTAGACTAGGACAAAATTTGCATAGTCAGCAAGCAGCAAAACCACAAATTTACCTTTGCTCATATACTCTATTCAAGCAAAGAGAGCTGTGATACACATGCTTTGACCTTTGAAAACTGGGCACACCCCACTTTCCATCTCGGAGAAATATCAAAATGTGGGTGTATATACACTGGTGGGAAATAAAATCCCAATACCAAGAAGGAGTTGTGCTAGATAAATATTGGAATTTCATTTTCCGCCAGTGTATATACACACATGCTACTAAGTAGCACAAAAACAGGCCACTTTTAAGCATATGCTACTAATGAGATTATTAATAACACTTATGCAAATGTTATCAATAATCTCATCGGTTGTATATGCTAGAAAGTAACATGCTGCCATGCAGCTTAGACTTATGGGTGGGTGGTTCCACAGAACCTAGCACTGCGACCAGAGAGATCTATTGTACTATTTCATGCAGCTTAATAGCATGCGTATCACAGGCCATAGGTTTGAAATCACATGGTCTGTTAAGCACGTAAAACATCCCATTATTTTCCTAAGGTCTAAAAAAAATCTTTTTATGTTAAGCACTGAGGCAGATTTATGTTTTGCCACCTAAGGGGTACACATATTTTGCCACCTTTCCTCATTTCTTGTCTGCTTTTCATGACCACTCATTCCTCAAATTTCTTGCCTTTTGGCTATAGGTCACTTTGCTCCTGCCTGTTTCTAAATTATTCTTTCGATCACTCACATGATCAGACTTTCTAGGTCACTCGCTGACCTAGTTTCTCACTCTCCGAGTCACGTCTTTGGTTATTCACATGCTTTGTGTGTGTGTGTGTGTGTGTATACACACTGTAAATCACTCACATGCTTGTACACAATGTTGATCACTAACCATCCTTGTCCCTTAATCTATAGGTCACTCTTTCAATCACTCCCATGCTCACAAATGTATCATGGTACCCAAAGGGTGGGACTGAAAGGGCTCCAACCTGAGGGCCAGGACAATTCTTTTCTTTTTCACACTATACCATGAAAAATCCACACTGGGGCCTGCTAAAGATCACAGCCTAGGGACTCAGCTACATGATGTTGGGGGACCATAGTCTAGATCATTCTTTTGACCCACTCCCATGCTCACACTGTTTAGGTCACTCCCATGCTCACTCTGTCTAGGTCACTCCCATGCTCACACTGTCTAGGTCACTCCCATGCTCACACTCTCTAGGTCACTCTTTTGGTCACTGACTGACATAGTCTCTTGCTCTCTGGGCAGAAGTGGATTCATGGCTGTACAAATTTTGTCTCGCTGCTCTTCTCCACTCTACTAATTTTCCTGACCACTCATTTGTCAAACTCCCCTTCCCCCTCCAAACTTATCACTTTGGGCTACAGCCTGCCAAGTTCCTCCCTGTGAATATATCATTGATAAAACAATCAAGATTTTAGAGTTAAACATAGAAATTACCACAATAATCACACCCTATCTTTATTAAAGACAAGCCCCCAAAAGTATATTTCATTACACTTTTTTTCCATGCCTTTAACCAGTCATCTGGCAACGATGACATAGAAACATTGTGCCAATTTTTGGTCTAATTATTTCAATTTTTTAATAAATTAGTAATTATTTCAATTATTGGGTTTGTTTTTTTACAAAAGGAAGTTAAGAACATGATGTGAAGTCAGTTTCAATGTTTTCATAAAAAATTTTAATCTGGAAAATAAATTTTATTAGCTTCAAACTTTTAAAAAAGGGGGGAAAAAGCGAAATTGGACCTTCAACCAGGGTTGTGAAAAAAATTATTTAAAAAAACCCAGCCTGGGCGGATTTTTCTACAAAACCCAGGTTTTTTGGGGAAAATTGAATTTTCTATTTCCACAACCTCAAAATATGTAATTTAAACATATATGTACATCTTATATTATTTATTTATTTGTTTCCAAAGTTAAATAATACATAAAACAGTCAAATCGCAATGTTTGTCGTCTAGAGGCCTGAGCCTGTACAGAGCAACTAATTAAAGGCAAAGATGAAAGAAACAAAAATAACACAAAACGTATAATAAAAAATAAAGTTAAATAATAAAATGAATTTGGATAAATTTTTGTAACAATTATACTGAAATACATGTTCACATAACGTTAGATATAATAACAATTGATATGAGGCAACTACAGGCGTATTGATAATACAATTGGCTTCTATAATTGAAAATATACATCAATATTGTCTATTGCTATTAGGAATTCAAAAAGTGATTTTTTAAATAATGCAAACATAGATATATTCTACTAACGGTAAAGCATTAAATAGTTTAGGAGCAAGGTAGTAAAAATGTTTGCGAAATATTTATTTTCTAAATGAGGGTATGCAATAAATTTCATTTGGTCTTCTCAGTGATATGGACTCTCTTTGAGTGTATATTGATTTATTACGATATATGTAGAGTATGATTCTGTAGATGGCGTTATGTCTTATGGGGAGTGGATTTAAATTTCTATAAATTGAGATTTGAGAATGAGCACTGTAAACAGTTTTGAAACATCTGTTTTGAATAGAACAAATAGGCTGTAGATTTGTCTTGTAATCGCCACCCAGATGATGATACCATAATTGACAATTGAATAAAACCAGGCATAGAAAATTTCTCTCAGAAATTCTGCTGTTACCTTTTGTTTCAGATAATACAATTTATATACAATAAAACATAGTTTTTTTCGCTATTTCCAGTGCATGAAGTTTCCATTTTAGATTGCTACTAATATTAAGTCCAAGATATTTGATATTTTGTACCTGCTGAATTTTTTGGCAGGAGCAGTCGAGGTTCATCAGACATATTGGGCTATGGAGTTTTAGATTAAAATTAATTTCAGAGTAAATTAAGTTGAAATGAATGGCTTTAGTCTTTGAAAGATTTAGGGTTAGGGTATTAAGATCTTTGGAAGAATATAACAGAACTAAATCATCTGCGTAAGTAATCATAGTACCATGAATATTTAGTTTACATAAGTCGTTTATGAATATTATAAAAAGTAAGGGGGCTAAATTTGATCCTTGGGGGACTTCTCTCTGTATAGTGATATAGTCACTTTAATTTTAACTCTTTGTTTACGATTGGTTAGGTATGAAGTGAACCAGTTCAATGTATTACCTCTGATTCAAGCAGAACTGAGTTTCTCAATGAGAATTGAGTGATTTACATTGTCATAAGCTTTTGAGATATCCAAAAATATGGCCAGGGTAAATTTGCAGCTGTCAATACTGTTATAAACAAATTTAGAGAAGTTTAATAGAGTGTTTTCAGTACCACGTCCTTTTATGTAACCATATTGATTTACAGCAAAGAAATTTGTTAGGTTAAAGAATTTAAAAATTCTAGATGATAAAATTTTTTCTATAACTCTAGAAAAAATGGGGAGAATCGATATAGATCTGTAGTTAAAAAGGGAATTTTTCTTTCCAGATTTGTAGATCGGAGTGGTGGTTGCTCTCTTTAAGGAATCAGGAAATGTGGCTGAATAAAAAGATGTCTTATGTCTAAATATATATATTTTTGGTGCACATTAAACTATGTATTTGATTAACAAAATTGACCAAAATAAGGGAATAATTGTTCACTTACAGCCTGGAAGGGTTTTCTGGGCAAAATGAGAGGGAAATTGAATCTTTTTTCCACAACCTCAAAATATGTAACTCAAACATGTGTGTAAGCCTACATCATGTTGTCAATGTCTAAATATACATTTTTGGTGCATGTTAAACTATGTATTTGATCAATAAAACTGACCATACAATACGGGAATAATTTTTCATACACAAACACACCCACTTCTGTATAATTATATCTGAACCTTGAGTTGTATGCAGAACTGCAGCAAGAAAATTGTTTGTGGTAAAATAAATGAATTTGGATAATGAAAATTCTGACAAATCAGAATGGTGCCTGAATTTTTTTCTCCAAATTTTTCAAACCCTGCAGAAAATGTATCAAAAATAAAACCTTTAGCTATGTGACCAGAACCATAAAGTGTTTTTTTTTTAAAATCGAACCCAAACTTTCAGGAGCTAAAGGCACGTGCTTCTCTTTTTCTTGAATTCCTCAGTGTTGAAGAATATCCCTACTTCATTAAATTAAATTCTGAAATATTTTTAAAAGAGCAGTAATAATTAAAAAATGATCTGATTAAGAGGAGATATAAGTCATTCTGAAGATGCATTACTCTGGAGGAGCTTTCCACGCATCCTAATTAGAAATTTTTAGGAACTTAAAACTACAGAATAACTTGTATCATGAAATACAAATGTCAATAACATTATTGTATATCAATATCACTTAATATAAGACAACCTGTCGTGTATAGCAACAAACCTACAGAATGCCTTCATCTAGCTGAAGATTTTAACAGGTCAATTTTAGGGATCAGGCTTATATTATGAGCATCTTGAAAAATCAAGCTAAGGCTTATTTACTGGTTAGGTCTTATTTTCAGAAAAAAACTGTACTTTTTGTTCTGTTTCACTTGAAGGTGTTCGTTACCAATGTCCAATTCAAGAATCCCACAGTTATTTTCTTTTCATTATTAGCTAATTTTATTTTTGTCTCTTGATATTTCAGTTATGAAAGTCTGATGTACTCCTATAAAACATAAAAATGTAATGCAAACATGTAAATATTTTTTGAATGAAAATTCAGTTTACATACATTAATTCACTTCTTCACAGAGGCTTCAATTTATTTATACAAGGATTTTTGTGTGTGTGAGAAAAATTATTGTGTATTATAAATAAGCAATAATTTCTTTAGATATGTTTATCAGATATTATATATCAGGTATAATACATATATCACACATCTAAGTTCATGGTTAGCCTATATTTTCTGTTTTCAGTTTGTTGTAACATTTTAATATGTTAACCTCGTACATAAATGCTTACATAAAAAAGATAGAAGAATTATAGAAACGTCTGTCTGCGATTCCAAGAAATTATTTATCACATTTTTGCTCCCACAAAAACTTTTAAAAATACTTCAAAAATATATATATTCTAACCACTGCATTATGCAGCAATTTTTGGAATACATAAATTAACCTTAAAATAAAATTTTAACCTGAAAGCAATGCATTTTCTTCAAAAAATCCAGCCTGGGGTGAAAATGAGTATCTACCTGGGGAGCAAATTTGACAACCCTGCCTTCGACTGCTTAAAATAAGCACAAAGATTTGTTTGATAGAAAATGATTAACTTTTATAATCAATAACTCAATAACTTTTTATAATCAATAACTCAATAACTTTTTATAATCAATAACTCAATAACTTTTTATAATCAATAACTCAATAACTTTTTATAATCAATAACTCAATAACTTTTTATAATCAATAACTCAATAACTTTTTATACATCCAAATTTATGAAACCGGGAATGAAAGAAACGTGAAAGATCCATGTTGTTTTTCTTACCTTAACATCTGATAACATGGACAATAACTTTTTTTTCAGTAGCTGCTTCTTATCATCTTGCAGTGAGTCATTCTCGCTTGACTTTTTCGAGAAGCTGTTGAATAAAGTAACATGAGCAACATGAAGCTTTTGTATTTCATGGAATAGACACTCAACTCATTCAAAAACTACATGCCACCCATGAGGGGAACCCATATAATGTTAGAACAGTGGTTCTTATAACCTTATTTTTCAATCCCTCATCCTCAGTGTGCATGACTTATTCCTTTCCACCCCCCCCCCAATTAATGCATCTTCTATTTGTATAAAAAAATTTGTAATTTATTATATTAATTATTAATTCCACATTAATCAATTTTTGTAAGTTCTTTTACAAAAAATCTAATACCCTTTATGGCAGCAGGCATCTTCAACCCACTGCTTGCGAGCATTGCTGTGCTTCCTGTAGTGCTCGATGGTCATATTCGATTTTGTGCTCGCACGAGCACTTGGTCAACATTCCAATTAAAACACATTGTAAAAATTACATTTAGGGATTGAAATCATCCTGATTTCATGCATTTTATATTAAACTTGCCATAAGGATGCTCTTCTTTTGATGACGGGTACAGACAGTGCTTGCGACAGGAAAAAAGACGGCCTCTGATTTATGGCATGTTAATTAGGAAATTTTTTCTTTTCTTTTTTAAAAAAATTAATTCAAACACTAAAAAAATTGTTTTTTTAACATTTCTTGGAACTTGAAAGAAGTTTCCCTCAGTCATAATATACATTTCCATCTTTACTTTAGAAAATGGAAGACAGATGGCAGCATAAACACAAAATAAACACAGCTCCATAACATAAATACGTTAGAGCCGCACATACACTCAGAACACGCATTCCCTCCAACATGTGCTGATTCATTAGAAATTATGTTGAGGAATGTGTATGAGGTGCATTTAAGGTTAAGTAGTAGTACAGTCGCCCCCCCCCCCCCGTATTCGCGAGGGTTACGTTCCAGGGGTGACCGCGAATAACTGAAACCATAGTTTTTTCTTGTATATCTCGTTTATTGAACAGCATGAAAAGAGCAGGGTAACGCAGTGGTATAAGGGAATGTAAAAGAGAGTGCATAAATTGTTGGTGATGTTTTCTGAAAGAACATTGTGATTTCTATAGGCCATTTCTTCTTCATATCATCAAGTATGTTGGCATATGATGACAAGGCTTCCTCTACCAATTTTTCTACATGTGAAGAGCGTACCATAGAGGGTACGCATCTATGCCATGAAAACAATATATTGCTGACTTGAGCGTGCGAAGTCCTTCCGCTATGTTACTCATGGTGAACTTGTCTTCTACTTTTTCAACTTGATCTTCTTTATCTGGTACCGCTTCAGTTTCAGGAGCAGTTGATCTCTCTCTATCTATGTTGATCTATCATCCAAAAATTGTGACTACAGTTTAAACTACGTCGGCGAATACGGCCCTATATCATTGACCATTCTCCACCCACTTGTTTCACTAACATGACAATGTCTCTTCAGTTGTCTCTGTAGAATTGGTTGTGTCCTTTAGCGCACATTGGGGCCAAAGGGGTTAATCCACCCCGAGGTGACCGTTTCTCTCGTCGGAGTTGCCACGGCTCTAGTGATGATAGTAATGCCATTAGTGAGCCATTCTGAACATGCACAACTCAAGTTTTGCAAACAAAACACATCAATGACGATTTCTGAGAGTTGCAAAAAAAATTTCTATAAAGGAAAAAAAATCCGCGAATACGGGGGGGGGGGGGGCGACTGTAGTTATAAGACGATTTTCTCTGTTCCCGGCCACAGAGGTATAGAAATGAAAGTAATAGTATTTTTCTTCTGACTTTTTCATGTATGCAACTCGTTTTGCCAGGTACCTCTCAATTATGATCCAGAGTTTCAATTCTTCTGGTTTTTTTAGAATCTAAAAAGATTAATGAAGCCACTAAATATGTGTAACAGCATTTGTTATATTTGTGTCAGACCTTATTCCCTTTCTTTCCTAGAACTACATCATTATTTACGACTGAGATCAATCAGAGTCGGTTCTCTTTAAAGGTTTTTGATTTATGTGCAAATCATGGGATTCATCACCTTGTTCAGTGGGGCTTGCCAGTATTAAAAAGCCATACTCCTTCACAGGTGATAGTGGTTAGTTGTTTCTCAAAGTATGCATTGCTGCTAACTGGGGATGATTTATGTCGCTATTAATGCTTCGAAGAGGTTCTCTTATTAGTGAAAATGTCTACTAAGCTATTCTGGCAAGCCACGAATGAATCATGAATTGAGAGAGGGGAGCCATGGACCACAAAAGTCTGAGAACCCCTGAGTTAGTTAAATTGATTGATGAGTGGTAATAGTGAATATAGCTTGAATTTATTCGGAGAAATATTAGCTTCTAGCTTCATAAGAGCAACAATTTAAATTTAACAAAAATTTTGGGTCTTGAAGTCTTTTATCATCGTGTAGGTGTAATCAGTGTTTGTGAAATTGTGTTCTGTTAGTCATGTGTAGGTGCTACATAGTGACCTCATTTTATTCGGATATTTTCCTGTATTTATAATTACTTTTTGAAAATTTAGAATGTCAAATAAAAAGTTCACTTGAAAATTTAAAGAAAAAAGTTTGAAAAGTCAAAATAGAACAATTTGCATTAAATAAACACTACACCATTGATATTTATTCACGTCATTATATTGGTATGTAATAAAAAATAATATTTATGTTTAGTTTCACAATAATGCAATGATTATTTAACTGTGGCTATGCGTATTTGGTACCTTCAATATAATGTATTTTTTAAAGATAAATGTTTGGACAGATTCGGCAGGGTTTTGGACAAGCACTGTCCTAAATACAGTACCGGCTTCATAATCATTCATGAAAAATAAGATGAAGTAGAAAATAACATTTACAACAAACTAAAAAATTGAAAACTGTTTATTTAAACAGTTATATGAGTCATATTAATTTTTCCACATAACATTTTGAAACTTGACATTTTGGACAGTTTTAGACAGTTTTCCCCATGTGTCCTGTCCAAAGGTTTTGAACATCCAAAACCCCAACCCTGCCTAGAGAGCAAGGGACCAGGCCAATGGGAGACCAAAGAGAGTGATCCTGAACAGGTGCAAGCACATGAATGAACAAGTGACCTATAAAGTGTGAGCATAAGGGTGGCACAGAAAGTGTGACCAAGCGGAAGAATGACCTAGAATGAGTGTAAGCATATGAGTAACCAAAAAATAGTCTTAGCGGCATATCATAGTGTTTAATGGGGAGACTGGCTCGCATTCGCTAATATAGGGGGCCCCTAATCGTGGATGTGATGGATAGTCTCAAACTGCGAATTATACTATGGTAATTCCACACAAAACTCTGGTGAAATTTGCGTAGATTAGCTTGGCAAGAAGCCAATTCCCAATATACAGTATACCGTTTTGTCGCCAAATTTCCGTATGTGCTAAAACAGTGATATGTCACCAACATAATTCTTCCAAGTCCTAAAACATAGATGACTCCACTGCGCAAAGCTTATTGTTGCCATTTCGTTTTGCTTTTTCCGTGCCATTTTTTCACGCTGTTTCCTGTTTTTTTTGGCATTATGGTTGATAGTGTAGATTTAATGTATCTGCATCGGCTACAATTCGAAGGACTGAGAAGCGTTACCGACTTTTGTATGAAGGTAGGGCCTGTGTTCGGGCAGTAACCCTAGCACAATAGCGTTTGTAGTGGTCCGAAGTCGATATTTTCGGGTCTGGGCGGCAGGCCCTCCCAATCAACGCGAGGAGCGTCCGAGCGCGAACGCGGGTGGCGAAGCCATTTGTGCCTCAGGAGCGTGCCGTACGAAGTATGGCCTGCAGGTGTGTATTGATCAAAAATAACAATTATTAACAATCGTTTTTTGGTATCGGGGCAATAACCCTCGGGCCAAAGTTTGGCGATAAAAAAAAAAGTCACCATACCGCGGTATACCGTGTATTGGGAATTGACCCGGCAAGAAATGGAAAAACGCGTTAATTTTGAGTCGAATCCACGGGGGAATTATTACACCAACTTACCAGCGATTGATGTGCCACAAGCAGCGAGAGGAACGTGTAAAACGGAAACCCGATGACAACATGGCTTATTAATGGCGAGTCCTATTCATGGCAGCAAGTATTTACTAATAAATAAACTCCATCACAATAAGTCCACCATCGTTTTCCGATGGGAAAGATGTAAACAAAACGCCTTTGAAGCGGCTGAACGCCTTCCGCAGTGCAGTCCTTGTTTCACAATTAAAATGATAGATGTCGCTAGTTATTCAGACCAAGAATTGCGTATTACATTTTCGAAAAAATGAATTGAAAGAAGGGGCCATTCAAGTATTACGTAAGCAGATTTTCAGTCATTTTTGACCCCCCCCCCCCAGCAAAATTTCCGCAGCAGCTTAGAATATTTCATATCTTCAAAAAGGGGTGGTTGATGACGTATATAAGCAACCTTCAACCCCCCCCCCCCACCTTGTCATCAAAAGTCAGCAAATCCGAAACCCCCCTCCCCCCCCCCTCTATGCTGCCGTAATACTTGAATGACCCCTAGTTCTCATTTTTGAAATTTAATCGTGTTTGTAAAATATTATATGAAGCCGGGTTTTCCTAGGAGGAGGTTTTCTATGCCGCGTGAAACGTGAATCTCCTAGAGTGACAGGCTGTCCATTCAGAAAAGCAGTACGACTGTTTCCCTATAGAGCGCAATACGCCTCACGACAGCGCTTCACGTAGGGCGTGATTAGCCGACTGCTTCTGGAGCATGGAGGTATTATGGTAATATATATTATTTGTAAAGTTCTTTTCAAGAAATTAGACAAAGTTTAAAACCAAAAACATCTGCTAACTTTTGGCTATATGGTGTATATACGAGGCGTATTAGCTAAACTGCTCAAGTTATTGTCAAGAGAGAGAGATTTGTTTAGATATATAAGTCTAGATCAGTGTTTCCCAAACTTATTCAGCCCATCGCCCCCTTTTCAAAAACAAAATTTCTCATCGCCCCCCTGGAAGAGATGTTAAAAACCCACATTAAAAAGTTGAACGAGGCAGCGACGAATTTTCGATTTTTTTGCATATACTATGCAAACATAATATAAAAAGGGTTAAAAGTTCTAAAATAATTACAATTTAGAAAATTACAGTAAACTTCATTGCAAAACAAAAAAAATTAAATTTGTGAATCATAAAATTATAACATGCATATAACACAAAACATGCATTTAGTTGCATTTATTGTGGTCAAAGTGATATTCGCATCACACAAAAAATATTCATAAATGTTAAAATTATTAAAAAATACAGACGCAAAACTACAATTGTTACTTAGTTTTAATAAAAATAATTTCATTATTAATAGATGTTTTCCAAGTGTGATGATTGTTGCTTGGTTTTACTAAGCAGAGTTCTCAAACCCTCACAATTGAATATCTGTAGGTGATTTCGATTTTTGTCGAAAGATTTGTGACTGCATTGAAACGTCTCGCACATGAAAAATGTTCAGCTACATTAGTACCTCTCAATAACGGACACTCACGATAGGGCCGTCTTAAGAGCATCATGGACCCCCCGCCAAGTGATTTTTCTGAGGCCCTACATGGAAACTTCTCAAATGATTAAACTACTACTCTTTTTTTCTGGGCCCCCCCCCTCTTTTCTTCAGGAGCCCATGCGTTAAGACGGCACTGACTCACGGGACCGAGAATTTTCGCCGCTAACGAGGAGTGTCCGTTAATGGATAGTAAAATAATCAGTCTCAACGGGAGTCCGGAGTCCCGTTTGTTTGGTAACTGGAGGTGCTCACTAAAAACGGGGAGTGTCCGTTATGGAAGATTCCACTGTATATCCCCATAAATTCCAGGTACAGTATTTGTTTTTTCAGCCAGAAAAATTAATAGCCATATTCAAATTTGAACGTCAGACCGTCTTTTAATGCTATTTCTGTAAATTTTTCTTGTAAATGTGATAATTGTGTTATTCTTGGAGATCGAAAAGAAAAGTATCGAAAATTGTTATTTCATTCAGTACAGATTATTTATTTCATTGCAGATTGTAAGGATCTCTTGGGAATACGTGATCACGTTACATAAAAAATAAATATTATTTTAATCTCTCTCCACACGCCCCCTCTCGCTATTGTCAAATGCACCTTACACATTCTTTAAACAATTTAAACTACATTTAACTTATTATTATTAACTATTATTCTAGTTTTGTCTTTGAATTGTAGATTGGATATTTACTAATCTTGTACATTTGCAATTAAATACATTTACAATTTAGAATTGTAATAATCCTTTCCCTCATAAATTAAAGAAAGAACCTACGATAAAGGCAAATAGGGAGGAAAACGCTATGAATTCTCAAAGCATTTCGTTACACTACGGGTGCCGTCGTCAAAGGATGAATACAACCACTATCAACGCAGACCGGGTATCCCACTTGGGTTGATTACCAAATTATAAGCACATCGGGAAAAATACATCAATTCAAGTCAGAAACTATGGTCAGAATCAAGTGAGTCCATCGCGTGGTCATTCTGCCCACGGCCTACTTTGCTCATATAAGCAAAATTGGTCACTTAATAAAATGTGATACATAATTATTCATTTCGATGAGCAATAACTAATAAAAATAAACAATAAAGTTTGTAAAAAAAATTCAAAATTTAATCGTTAAAATAAATTCATTTTTGAAATTATCGAACTTGGGAGCTCGTGAGACATTCATTGGTGTTTTTGGTTTGGTTAACCAAGTAAATTCTGAAACGAACTCGATCACTGGGTAAACAAAATATTTGGACTCAAGTCACAGAAGCCCCAATTCCTGCCTTGCCCAGGACCTGTTCGTGTCTAAGTCGGGCTCCGGTTAGCTGCCATTTATTTTTCAAATCACCAGAGTTACTGCGATATTATATAGGTCCATATTTTAAGAAAATGTAATTTTACATTATTTCAAGTGCAGGTCTCTCACTTCTTTCTTGATTAAAACTGGCAAGCATCGGTGGGATTGCAATTGACTCTCTCTCTTTGTTTTCTTCTACATATAATTCCGAATGACATAATCATTCTAAATATTTACCATTGTTTTATGAACATATCTGAAATCTCGTTAACGATTGTAATGAAATTCAACCCTTTTAGCTCAAACATATTAAAATGAAAAAAATTCGGATGAAACCACGCTAATTAAACGTAAAAATACAATAAAAAAATCCATTCAGAGAGATGATTGATTATATAATTGAGTAATACCATTAATATAGAATGCAAAAAACCAACGATGTTCACTAAAAATACCCGGAAATTCATTGGCGTTTATTTCCGTGTATTTTTAACGAATATCGTTGGTTTTTTGCGTTCTACATTGCTAAAAAGGTAATTCCATCATAATATTAATATAATACTATACTTAAGAATGAGTCGATTAAGAATGAATTTCGAATTGAGTAGAATCACTCTTCAAAGGTCGTATGAAAATGCATCGTTTTCTTTCAAGGAAAAACACTACATAAGTCACCGTAAAAAAAAAAAAATTCAAGTTAAAAAAATAAAGTCTAATAAATTTTTTCTACTAAACCGACACCATCGCGAGAAGAAATTTCTATCATCCGATGCTGAAGGAAGGAGCGTGTATTCCCCCCCCCCCCCCGTATATTCTTCGCAATATTCGAAGGAGAAACGATGCTTGTTTTCGGAGATAGTACCAAAATTTCCCTTTTATCCTTATTGTCATAATCAGCTCGGTTACGGATAGCGCTCTTGATAAGCATTAATAGATAGCATAGGCACGGAAACCTAGAAAGCTGAGGCCCTTTGAGCCCCTCTCCCCAATACAATTTTTAAGGGAATACTTAGCCCCCACCCAATTAATTTCTAAAAATTAAATTCACGTTTTCTTTGTCCTGCGTACACGCTTGAGTCTCGTGTATGCGGGACGACAAGCAACTTTATGCCTTCCTTTCCCCCCCCCCCCCACAATATTTTTTTCATGTCGGCGCCTCTGATAGATAGTACTGCCCAAGTGGGGCTGACTTAAGTCACGAAAATCGGTCAATATAAGAGGATTTAGTAATATCAAAATTTTGATGAAAAAAAAAACATTATCGTACTTACGGCGTGGATTCAACAAACTCTTCTTCCGCATTACATTAATTTCTTTTCGGACACCATCGAAATTACAAATACAAACACAAAGGCCTCAAGAGGCAAATCGCCCAACGAGGTGGCTGAAGCTGATATGCATGTTTGGACCATGAAATGGGTCCATCCGTTGTGTAACAAACACTTAAGATATGTGACTTTTTTACACGAAAGTTCAAGACTGCTCGTCTGTAATTCATATTTTGGTACTTCCACACACGTTATCTTTGGGTTTAAGTAATTCACGAATTTGAACGAATACATTACAAAAATTTTCTATTACAAAGTTCCTCAAAGTGAGCGTCGGGGTTCCTAGTGGTGTCGTGACGAGCTGTTGACCATTGATGTTCGTGTCTGTTCCCAAGCGGTTCGTTTATTAAAAAAACCCAGCATGCAAAAAGGCCATAGCTGTAGGTGAATGAACAGTAATGCTAAAATTATGCCCCCACCCGCATCCTGCCTCAGGGTCCCGAGGCTAGGCTCTTTTCGTGCCACAATCTGTATTGAATGTATGAGGTGAAAAAAGAAATGACGAGAATAGTCTCGGGGCCCTGAAACCAGCTGCACTTTTTTGGGGGACGATAGCTCCAATAATGAATAGTCATTAGCAAAACCAGTCATTCCCAGATGGTGTTGAAATCTGCGACAGAAGGCTTTATCGATCAATTACAGTTACAATACAACTGGAATGTACAGCGCATATTCGCGGGGGGGGGGGGGGGGAACACTTTAGCTCTGCTTCCTTAACAGATAAAATGAGTAAAACTACTGTGTGCAAATATTCTTAGTTTTTTTTTTTCCGCCCATAGGCACGGATATTTACGAAGGCTTTCTTCGGAAAAGGGTCCCAGTCTTCGAAAACTTATTTTTTCCTCTCGTCCTCCCATCGCCCCCTTATGCCCATTCGTAGCCCCCCAATCGCGTCTGTAGCTGGTATCGCCCCCTTGAATAGTCCCATCGCCCACTTTCGGAAACACTGATCTAGATAATACCTCCATGTTCTGGAGGAGTCAAATGCGTCTTGCACAGTGCGTTTCGCCGTTCTCATTTTTGTTTTCTTTCCCTTGCTGGAGCACGCAGACGACGGCGGATACCAGGGGGCCACGCTAGGAAAACAAACGCATATATCACGCTATATAGCGTGATTAACTATATTACAATATATAACACGCTATATAGCGTGATTAACTTACACGTTTCTACCGAAGCGAAATAGTCCTATTCGGTTTTACGCGGCGCAAAAAAAAAACTGTGCTATGCCGGGTTTTCCTAGGAATACGTTTTTTGCGCCGCGTGAACCGAATCAGACCATTTCACGCCGGCAGAAACGTGTTACATAATCACGCTACGTGTTTGTGTTTCCCTAGCGTGGCGCATCTCAGGACCGTCATTACAACTTTTTCCAGGGGGGGTGCAAGGCACATGTGCTCAATGTATGTATATATAGCGTATAGCGCTGTCGTGAGCCTTATTGCGCTCTGTAGGAAAACAGTCATGCTGCTTTTCTTATTTATGAGTGGGCGGCGTGTCGCGCTGGGCGAATTATGTTGCGCGCGGCACCATTTTTACTGTATTTTCAAAAGCCAGGGGGGAGGGGCGTTGCCCCAATCCCGTCATTTAGGGGGAGCATGCCCCCCCCCCGCTAAATGACGGGATTGTGGCGCATCAGATCAGGGTGGCTATATATGGCCTTGGCATCAGCTACTCTGTCGTCTGCACTGAGCTATAAGGAACGCTTGTGGTCGTCTGCATGCTCCGGTTTGAAGGGAAAGAAAACACGAGCGAAGAGAACATCGGCAAAACAGGCGGTGCACGACGCATTTGACTCCTCCAAAAGCAGTCGGCCAATCACGCCCGACGTATAGCGCTGTCGTGAGCCTTATTGCGCTCTGTAGGAAAACAGTCATGCTGCTTTTCTTATTTATGAGTGGGCGGCGTGTCGCGCTGGGCGAATTATGTTGCGCGCGGCACAGGAAACCTGCTCCTAGGAAAACCCGGCAAGTAAAGTCTGGCTTCATCGCCAAATAAAAATAAACCAGGGCTGCCTAAAATACATGCTTCTCTCATTGTGGCTATACGTCTCGTTTTTTGGGAGGCATTGGCACAATTTTGGGCACATGGCAACCCTCTTTCTCCCCCCCCCCCTGAAGCTGAGGACAGTGCCGTCTTAAGGCACGGCCCGGGGGCTTCAAGAGAAAAGGGGCCTCACAAAAATGGGATCCGGTTGAAATTTACGAGAATTTGCCTGGTAGGGCCTCAGAAAGATGACTTGGCCCGGGGGCCCATGATGCTCTTAAGACGGCCCTGGCTGAGGACCGTATTAAGAGCTTTATAGGGCCAAGGGCAAATATATTTTTTCTGAAGCCCCCTCTTTAGCTGACTAAAGTGCCCTTGCTTAGCAATTTACATGCTTTTAACCAGAACTTATAGTCGATTCAAGTTTTAACGAATACTGTTATGGCGAAAATCTCGTTTTAACGAAAACTTTTTAATCTCCCAGATACGTTTAGGTAAAAACAATGTAAAAATCTGGAATTCCTTTGTAACGAAATCTCGTTATTTCGAAGTGATTTCTCCAGTTTCTTGGGAGTTCGTTATAACGGGATTCGACTATCGTGAGACCCGTGCTATGCGGTAAGATGGCACTGGTGGAGGCCCAGGACAATTATTTTTTTTTCTTCTTGTGCTATAAATCGACTATAGAAGGGCCATTGAAAAATCTGTCTGGCGACCCTGTTCCAGGATGTGGGGGTCATCCCAATTTTTTTTTGCAAAAATGTCCCATTTCTTCAACAAAGCCAACTTGAATTTTTATTCCTCATTGAAATCAAGAATTAAAATATATTTTACGAACTCTTAAATTACGTTACGATAATTACGAATATAAATAAGAATATTCATCTCACATGTCATGTTTTTTTTAACGCTTCATTTCGTAGAATCCATTTTAATTCACTGCAATTTGCAGCAGTACTTAATTTTCAAACATCAGTGACTTTTCAGTGATTTCAGCAATAGTTGGAAAGTTTTTGCAATTTCGGCACAATTGACAATGGCCGTATCTCTATGGCCCGTATTTTTCTAAAGGAAATATGGTCAGCCTATTCAGCAGGGCCCGTAGGCTAGGATCTTCATGGACACTCACCTCGTAAGTTTAATGTGAAAAGACAAGTGATGATCAGAATCGTCTCGGACCCCCGGGCTACAACTAGGGAAAGACAGGGCGCTGGATATGCTCTTTTTTCCATTCAAAATTTCTGGAAAGGCGATGCTAAAATGGTACTAGTCCTTGCGGCGAGTAAATAGCACTTATAAAGGACAAATTCGGCGCCCCCTCTGGTCCAGTGCCCACGAAACCAGATCCGAATGCTTCCTCCTAGTTGCCATCTTGGCCAATCCCACCCTTGTATTAATTTGGACAAATATGATTTTTGGGGGCCTGCTATATGCCGTCTTTGAGGCAAAGATGCACGCAGGGGGAAGTGGGCATAATGACTGACCCTAAATTACATAGAAAGGGCATTTCATTTTATTCCGTGCACCGCCCAGGCTCTATCGACCATTGTTAATTTTAGCCATTGCCCGGATGAGGGGCTGGGCGAACATAGAAAAGGCAGCCAATTTTGGTGCCCTGAAAATTTGCGGGGCACTAGGCACATGCCTCATTTGCCTGTGCAAGAAACAGTTCCCCTTGGACCATGGCCTTCTTAAGGGATCCTTTGCCGACAGCGGCATACACAGGATTGCTCTTCGGAGGGGACACAAGGTTTGGACGAGAGGGGGACACACAATAAATTTCTTCCAGTGAATTCTCTGAGTTACCAACCTGCAAAAATAATTGTGTTAACAGAAGTTGATTCAACAGCAAAAAAATAAATTTCCCTTGGATGTTTCAATCGTTTTACAAAGCAGACATTTAGAAATACTTTTTTTTTTGTCATCTTGCGTTTCCCCCCCCCCCCCCCCCGTGTACTGCTTTGCCTCACGAGTAACACCATACTATAATATTATTGAGACATGGTGTAGCCCCAAGATCAGGATTTTCACAATATTCAATTCTAATAAATTAATGAGATAAAACAGTGAATTCTAAAAGGTGTGCGTGTGAGTCTCTATTCAGAGTTCTCAAATGCATTTTAGCTTACTGCTGACACCGTCCCACGTGGCTTGAGCCACGTGGTCTCCACTTGGTGACCATGGTCACCGAAATACATCGGGATGGGCGAGAATATCTGGAATATAAAATGTTTGGGAATCCCTGGAGAAAAAAAAAATTAGATACGAAACTGGAACTTTTTCCTTGTCCTCTTTCTCCACAACAGTTCAAATAAATTAATTATGAGGTTCGTCTAAAAAATTTAAACCTATATATATTATACTTCAAATTGTCTTCTGAAGATTTGAATAGTTGAACGATAATCTTACTCAGTTTATAAAGCATACATATTACTCAAATATCAATTTCTGGACGATATGCATCCATAGAAGAATTTTATAAGCTTTCACGACCGGTGACAAGGTTAGAGAATTTGGGACCAGAAAGCCATGTGTGTGCGCGTATGGCCCAGGTTAATCACAACCAAACAACCAAACATTTTTTTTACATCATCAGCAAAAGAGAGGGAACCATTGGGATTTCAGCTTTCATAGATGATGGAGAATCCTTGAAGACATTTATGATGTTAAGGGGGGGGGGGAGGAGAGGCCACCATGTGTTCATGAAGTGCTGCCATCTATGTTCCTTAATCAGAAGTAAAAGTGACATATACCTCATTTTTGGTGTTTTACAAGTATCATGTCGTTGGACAGTGAACAAGCACAACTCTGGTGTCAGTCCTCTCTGAACACCATGCAAAGCTTATTTATTCCTATAACTGATGTGGCCACAAAATTTGGTCGTAATTAACCTGGAAAACGGCTCTTCTATATACAAATACAAATACAACGCCACAACAGGCAAAATGCCCAACGAGGTGGCTGATAAAAAGATGCCCATAAAAATATGGTTGTCATATGTTTCAAAAATACAGCAACCCAATTAAAAATGCAATTAACACAAATTACAAACAATATATACACATGATAAAATATTATACAATGCCCATAAAGAATACTTATGGTTGTCTTATTCTAAGAATGGATAGCTTCTCGATTTACCCCAACATGTTTATCGTATTTCTTTTTAAACGTGTCAATTGTGTTACAATTTACTACCTCCGGGGGTAAGCTATTCCATTTATTAACAACCCTATTGGAGAAAAATTCCCTGCGACACCATAACCTTGCATTGTCCCTCACCAATCGATACTGGTGTCCCCTTGTAAAAGCAGTCGATTGGCGGTGTACTAAAAGTTCATGGTCCATCCTATCCATCCCATTGAAAATTTTGAACACTTCGATCATATCTCCTCGACACCTGCGTTTATCCAATGTAAACATATTCAAAAAATGAAGTCTTTCTTCATAACTCAAGCCCTGTGTGCCAATAAGGACACGCGTAGCTCTTCTCTGCACCCCTTCAACCAAGTCTATGTCCCTCTGTAGGTATGGTCTCCAAAACCTTACAGCATACTCCAGTCCAGGACGAACTAAGCCTCGAAAAAGCGGAAGAATGACTTTAGGAGAACGCGAAGAGACCTTTTTGAAAATGAGACCAAGCATTCTATTCGCTTTTTTGACAACCGCTGAACAATGTTCAGAAAACTTAAGTCGCTCGTCAATGAGAATTCCCAAATCGGTGACTCTAGTTGCATCCGGGATAGTGACACCATTCAACTCGTAAGAGAACCGTGGGTTGTTCGAACCAAAATGAGCGACCATGCACTTATCTACGCTAAACGTCAAGCTCCATTCATTTGCCCATGCTGCAATCTTGTTTAAGTTGGTCTGGAGCAACTCCCTATCGCTTTCATTTCCGATTACCCCCATTAGCTTCACATCATCTGCGAATTTGCTAGTAATTCCATCGATACCCTGATCGAGTTTGTCGATAAAAAGTGAAAAAAGTATGGGGCCAAGGACACTTCCCTGAGGAACTCCACTTGTGACGTCTGTCCAACCAGAGAATTCCCCGTTCACCATAACTCGTTGCGACCTATCTCTTAACCACGATTCTATCCAATTCAGCAAGTTGCCCCCTATTCCAATCTCGTGTAAACGCTTCAAGAGTTTGCCATGTTGGACCCGATCGAATGCCTTCTGGAAATCAAGGTAAACAACGTCGACATATTTGCTCTTACCCAAAGCCTTAGTCACGTAATCATAGAAGCAAAGGAGGTTAGTTACACATGACTTCCCCTTCCTGAACCCATGCTGATTATCCGACAATACATTATTCTCGTCTATCCACTTCACAAACTGCCTTTTGATGATAATTTCCAAAATTTTCGAGAGGGAGCTCGTCAAACTCACTGGACGATAATTAGACACCACTTCTCTACTACCCTTCTTAAATATCGGAACAACGTTAGCCAGTTTCCAATCTCTCGGGACGATACCCTCAGCAACACTACTCCTGTATATCTGTGCGACTGGCCCCAACAATTCATTAGCACCTTCCCTGAGAACCCTGGGATAGATATCATCTGCTCCTGGTGCTTTGCTTGCACATACATTTCTTAGAAGATTTAGGACCTCCACGTCTTCCACTTGAATATCGTTGAGCGTTTTATTACCCCATGCAACACTCGTATATCGAATATCATTATCTCCATTAAAAACCGACGCGAAAAAGTCATTGAAAGCACTACACATGCCTACATTGCTCTCTACTTTTGAGCCTCCTATCGAGAGGGGGCCAACTGTCCCCTTACATCCATTATTGACGTATCGAAAAAATGATTTTGGGTCAGAGCCAATGTTATCTGCCAACCTAGATTCAACTTGCTTTTTACTATCCCTTATCGCTTTCTTCAACAGTCTTCTTTTATCAGTAAACAATGATAGGTCACCTCGTCCACTTTTATACTCTCTGAATGCTCTTTTCTTTTCAAGATAAAGGTTCCGCACGCTATCCGTGAACCATAGAGGGTGTGATGTACAAACACGCTTTTTTCGAACAAAGGGTATGACGTCGTGCAAAACAGAGGACAGCTTCGTACTAAATTCTTCCCATTGACTTACCACCCCTACTGATTCCAACCGGTCTTTGAAAACTTCCGCTAACCTTCTTCGCAAAACATCAAAGTTAGTTCTCCGAAAACAAGGAACCAGTCTTTTGTTATCAACCTTACCCGAGGAAAAGTTACAGTGAAATCTGACGATACGATGATCACTGGAAGAAAACTCTTCCCCCACCGAAACATGTTCAACTAGATCCTCAGAACTAGTAAGAACTAAATCCAAAATAGCAGTACCCCTAGTGGCTTCTGATACATGCTGATACAAAAAATTTTCGAGCACCAACTTAAGAAAGTCTCTTTCATACTGATTTCCAGATGAAAGGTTCTCCCAATCAATACCCGGGTAATTGAAATCCCCTAGTATGAGAACCCTCTTTCGCTTACACATGTAGGAAATTTCATCATGCATTTTGGCGATATAGTTTTGATCCCTATTCGGTGGATTGTAACAAACCCCAACAATAAGCTTATGACGTCTTTTGTTCTCAAGTTCAACCCATATGGTTTCAATATCACTTCTCTGCACGTTACACTCTCTAGCCTTCAAACATGATTTCACGTATATCAACACTCCACCCCCTTTCCTATCAGATCTATTTCTCAAAAAAGTATCGTATCCGGAGATGTGTAAGAAAGATTCATCCCCATCGTTTGCCCAAGATTCTGTAATGGCTATAAGATCCAAGTCCTCCACAACTATCATAGTTTCTAAAAAATCTTTCTTGTTACCCAAGCTCCTGGCATTTATTAACACACATTTTAATTTGCCCGGTGGTTTGTTGTCAATCGAGAAGCCATCCAAGTCAGAGGTGGGTAATTCCCCGTCAGTACTGTTGTGACCACATATGCATACATAAAAAAAAAAACACACTTTTCTCACTCTCCCCCCCCCCCCCATTAAAATACACATACATCATTAAAAATTTTTTGCAGAGGAAAAAGTTTATAATACTAAAATTTAAAGTTCCTGCAACCGGTATGTTTCTGCAATGAGAAAATTCTACCATCCTACACAAAACACCAAAACACTTATATTCCAGCTCTATCGACATTTACACATGATCACTCAAGTTCACTGTTCAAAAGGCCACAAGTTTAAAAAAAATTACTTGTCTTACCATTGTGAATATGATGGAATGTATTTAAATGGGAAAAAATTGAAATTTAAGAGCATTCAAGTGCTTTAAAGGTTCATTTTCAAAGTTTGTGATTAGCATTTTTTTTTATTTCACATCAAGAGTGAAAAATCAAAAATAATTTGAATAAAATTAATTTCATAGCAAGCACTTGGTTTTCAGAAACTATCACAACTCATGGGCACCCTTCATTCTTGAATGGTCCATCTGGCCAATAGTTTTGAAGGGGCCCCTTATTTAAATCTCCTTCACAAATCTGTAATGCAATAAAATTAATTGATATAAGATTAATAAGGCCATCGGCTAGTGTTCGTGTAACCCTCTTCTTACCCTTGTGGGGGGCATGATCACACTATAGCTGGCACATATGCAAATTAATAATAGGCATTCCAAATGCACGTAAATAAAGTTCTAACACAATATCATTAATTACAATACACTGCTGAAAAAAATCCACTAAGAATCATTCAACTAGACATTTTTATTTACATATTCAATAATGTAGCAATAACAGACACATGAATGAAAATAACTCATCATCTTATTAAATGGGTGTAGAAAATACAATGAAACCTTCCATATCTAGAACAATCAAAATAGTTTTTTGTATTCGCATTTTATTCAAAGATTAGTTTGAAAAGGCAGTACCAGTCAGGCTAACGCCCTTTCGGTGTGCTACGAGAATAAAAATAGGATTTGGAGATTTCATGAGAAATACATGGTGAGCATGAAATAACCTTGCCCATATACAAGCCCTTAGTGGCGGCGAAAATAAACAAATACAAATGAAATTTTAGGTGTTTCAGAGTATGCGCTCTGAAACAGAACAAAACAGACAGAAACAAAAACCTAGCTCTCACAGTTACAACAACAAAATTTCAAACAATTCAAATGGCAACACTCCCTTTTATGCATTGCAAAATAATTTCTGTAATAGAAAAACATAAATGGCATTGAAACAGTACATATAGCATTGGAAATGCTAGAAGACAAAGAAACAGATGGAAACAACAAATGTAGATCACATTACTGCGACAGGAAGCCCCCACACTGAGGGGTTAGCAAACCAATCCCTTGGCGAGATCTTTCTTTACGAGTGTCCTGCGTTTATGGTGTTACAGGTACCATTCTAATACCATTTATGGTTTTTCACTGCGCTGATCACTTAGAAGTGCTTAAAAATGAATGTTGCAATTTGAATTTTTTGAAATTTTGTTACTGTGACCGTAATTATGAGAGAGCTAGGATCTTACAACAAAACAATGATCCTCCCCACTAGTTATACGACGTACAACTAACCAGATACAAGCGAACATAATTGTAGAAAGAAAAACTACCCCAATAGTGAGGTGTTAGTGGTTTGAGATTCCCCACAGAGAAAGGTCACTTTTCTTTCCAGAATTATCTTTGCTTGGTGTCCAGTCAATTATACTTTGTATAGATTGTGCTCAAGAATGTAGAGAAAAAAAGACCCTTACTCTGAAAAACCTGTGACTCCAATTACATTCACCTTTAGCAGCTGCAAAAATGCAGCTGCTAAATGCTTATATATTGGCAACCTTATTTTATGACCACCCTGTACATAATGGTTACTATAAATTTGCCAGAAGTGGAATTTTTTTTAAATAAAAAAACATTTCTAAGAAAAGTGGCAGCTTTATATTTTTAGATGCATCGACCTATTGCACAAAAATGGACAGATGTTGAAATAATTGTCAAGTTCCCATTTCCTAATGTAAGGGGTTTTGTGCAAGCATAGATGCAAAGCCCTTATCAGCTCTAAACAAATTTTACAATAAGTGTTGTAGGAAATAAAAGTGCTTGAATACCTACGGTACTTTGTAGTAGGTGGTCAACATCCCCAGAAATTATTCAGAAATTTAAATTGCCTACATAAAGTTCAATCCAAAAGCCCACGATGAATGAATGAACACCAGACAGAGAGAGAGAGAACTCTGTCGCCCGACTTATCCTATTGCCGAGATCTCTTCCAGCCCAGCATAACACCCACAGGCTGAACATCCCACAGGACGAAAACACTTCTTGGGTCCCAGTATTTGCTTCAGATATGGAAGTTCCATTACACCAGCACCATATCTTTTTTTTTACCTTGAAATACTTACCATATGCATATTCTGCTTTGATTGGATGGTAGCTATGACTGTGGAAAAGGGTTGTAATAACTATGCAGAACCAACAGAAGAACCTGAAAGTGAAAAAGCCAAAAACAGAGCAAAATCGGATAAACACAGAAGCTAAACATTTTAAAAATAATTGATTTGACCTTCAAAATTTTATGACAGATTGACTGATTGTAAATGAAACAAAAAACATTATGCAGTTTTGATTCATAGACAAAACAGATGGTATTAAGTACAAATATTACTAGAGCCCGGACGTTTAGGCACCAAAAATGTTCGAAAAAGGCAGGTAAAATACCTAAAATAGACACTAAAAAAGGCATTTATAATTTATGGAAGGAGATATAACTAAAAACAAAGGTACTAAGGGTCCAAAAACTAGATGAAAAAATTGCACTTAATCCGTCTACTGTTCATAGGCAGAGATAGACTTGGAAGTCTAGGGGCACTGTCATTATTGTTGGGGGGGCACGTTGATGATGATGTCAATTCATGTATACGCATATACATTAGATCTGTCAACTCTACCTTTGACCCCACGCCCCTGTATCTCCGCCCATGCTACTGTTTCAATTGGAGTTTTTTATAACTGCATTATTATCCAAGTCAAGCAATTGATTTCAAGTCCAAAATAAAGTATTTGAGGTCCCTCAGGTCACAGGTCCATTCCAGGGAATAGACCTGAGGGACCGCAGCCTTATCACACGCGGAGCTCGAAGAGAAAATGATCTGTGGGCTCCTTCGAGTTGCCAATAATTCTTGTTTATTTGATGTATTGTTTGGAATAATTATAATTTCTATAGTTGAAAAATAGCTACTTTGTTCTATTGTTGTAAAAAAAAAATTAATTTTTTTATATTCCCACATATACTGTACTCCTCCAAGCACTGGCCCTGTGTGGCAGCATCTGTCGCACACACCTGAGGGCAACACTGGTCAACTTAATCAAATACCAAAAAATATGTATGTAAAATACAGGGTGATTATAATTAAAGTTCGTTTTTGAAAATGCAGTAAAAAAAGAGCCGCTGGTCAGAATTACCCGATATTTCACCTGAATATACATGAAGCAATGGGATTTTGTCCGGCGAAATAAAAAATAGTTCAAAAATTGACCGATAGATGCCGTTGTACTCATCATAAGATGCGAATTAAAAGACATGACATGCACACCGCACATTGTAATTGTGATAAAAGGTGGGGAAGATGCAGTAACTGTTATTCTCTGCATTCGAGAAGGTTGTCATGATGCTGTTACTGAAGGATCGGACTGTGTGGAATCTGCATTAAAAGAATTCCGGACATTAAAGGGTATTAGAAGCGGCTCTGGTCAGATGTCTGCAAATGGTCTAAAGAAGATGATTGCTAAATTCAAAGAGATGGGTTTGTTTGATGTGTAATGTGGCAGAGGAAGGAAAGCCATTGCTTCGACGTTAGTGGAGCAAGTGGCTACAGCATTGTAGGAAAGGAATTGACCGAACTTTAGATATGCCTGTCAGCATGGTTCGTCAAATTTTACGAAACATCCTGCAATGCTATCCATACGAAATTATGCATGTTCAAGAGTTGTTTCCCGCGGACCTGCCAATATGAAAACATTTCGCCCTGCAATTTTTTGCTTGGATGGAAGTGGACCATGCATGGCCAAGGAACATTTTTGTGGACAGACAAAACCCATTTTCATCTCCAAGGTTCTGTCAATACACAAAATTGCAGGATATGGGCAAGAGAGAATCCGTTCCAAATGCAACCATTGCCTCTTCATTCTCCAAAGGTCACTGTGTGGTGCGGATTTATGGCAGCGTTTATCATTGGGTCTTTCTTTTCCGAGGAGATAGGTCCTTCAGGTCCTGTAACTTGTACCATTAATGAGATACGGTATGAATCTCTTTTGCGCAACCAGCTCATTCCAGCACTGCAACAGCACGGATGTGTGGATGGCACAATATTCATGCACGATGGCACTCCTCCACACATTGCAACACCAGTGAAGCAACTGTTGAATCTCCATTTTGGAAATGACAGAGTTATCAGTTGCCATTTTTGAACAGTTTAGTCACCAAGATCACCTGACCCCTTTGACTTCTGGCTGTAGGTCATCTAAAAAATGTTGTGTACAGTGGTCTGACTGTGAACTTAGCTGCTTTTGGCTCATAGGAGAAAACGGTGGACAGCATATTGAACATTTCTTAAGTAACAGCTAATTTACCATATCCTTTTCCTGATGGTTTCATCACTGTTTGCTTTTCTATGGTTTATCTTATGGTCATGTCTTTTAATTTGCATCTTATGACGAGTATAGCGCCATCTATCTGTCAATTTTTGAACTATTCGTTTTTCTTTTGCCAGACAAAATCCCATTGCTGCATGTATATTCAGGTAAAATATTAGGTCATGCTGACCGATGGTTCTTTTTTTACAGCTTTATCAAAAACAAACTTGTAACGAATCTATTTTCCCAGTATGGATATTTTTACTAACTCTGTGGCCTTACAGCACATAATATGCTTTGTTTGTTTATGCGTTGCTAAAAGAAGGTGGGAAGAGAAAATCTATCTTCCAAGAGAAGAGAACGTGAGTTGGAATGTGGCTTCCTTTCTGTACGGTTGTCTGTTTTGAGTGTGCTTCAAAATAAAGGCTTCTTCGTTAAGTTCCGTAGTTTCGTGTATAAATTGGACACCCCCTCCAATATCAAGAGCTTGGGGATATTCCGCCACCTCACGGAAAAGAGACGCACCTTCAACGCGACGTCCCCTTATAAACTTTAATTATAATCACCCTGTGTAAATAGCCATAGTTTTTTGCAGTACATTTATTGTGTAAAAAAACAAAAAACAACAGAGACCCCAGAATCCAGTCTTCTCCCACCCCACCTTGTGTGAGCCATGACATCAACTGATGACCCTCTTGAGACAGTCATCAGTCAGCTATACATATGCAATAGTCCAATGCCTGAGCAAGAAATATAATGGCAAGCATGTGGAGAAATAAATTTCTAATTTCCCTCTGCTTCTGCATTTGTCTCAAACAAAACGTCTAACACCATCCGGGGTCAAAGCAAAGTTAACGCATTTTAACACCAAGTTCCCTCTATTTTCTCAGATCACTTATTCGAGTGTTTAAATGGGGCCGGAAGGAGGAAATTTTTGATAAACTATACAGAGTTTGAAAATTTTTTGAAAAAGCATTTCTTTCGTTCTCAATACATCCAAGCTTTGCATATTATGGCCTCTAAAGTGCACCAATAAACTTAAAACTACGTTAAAATAGGCGTTTAAAAAAAAAATCAAAAAAGGCATTTTTGCAGAAAAGCTTGAAAACATGCAAAAAAATGCATGTCATTTTTCCTGAACTTCCGGGCTCTAGTAATTGCTAGTAGTTCTTACAAACCAGGGTCCAAAACCTCCTATTTATAACTATAAGTGAAAAACTTTGCAATTTGATGAAGAGGTAACTTCTATAATCTAATAATAAACTTTATATTATATAAATTATATTATATTATTAAAATTACATTAAATATAATAAAATTTCGAAATTCAAAACAGTATGTGCAAAGGGTTATATGACTGATATCAGGTTATCAAACAATTGAAAACTGAACTGTTTTGAAGTTAAATATTAGATTTATAGAAACACTATAGAAATTTAACAAGAATTTTGGGTCTTGAAGTCTTTTATCATCGTGTAGGTGTAATCAGTGTTTGTGAAATTGTGTTCTGTTAGTCATGTGTAGGTGCTACATAGTGACCTCATTTTATTCGGATATTTTCCTGTATTTATAATTACTTTTTGAAAATTTAGAATGTCAAATAAAAAGTTCACTTGAAAATTTAAAGAAAAAAGTTTGAAAAGTCAAAATAGAACAATTTGCATTAAATAAACACTACACCATTGATATTTATTCACGTCATTATATTGGTATGTAATAAAATATAATATTTATGTTTAGTTTCACAATAATGCAATGATTATTTAACTGTGGCTATGCGTATTTGGTACCTTCAATATAATGTATTTTTTAAAGATAAATGTTTGGACAGATTTGGCAGGGTTTTGGACAAGCACTGTCCTAAATACAGTACCTGCTTCATAATCATACATGAAAAATAAGATGTGAAGTAGAAATAACATTTACAACAAACTAAAAAAATTTAAAACAGTTTATTTAAACAGTTATATGAGTGATATTAATTTACTATCAGATTTCCAGCCTAAAATCATAAATTTGGTGAAACAATTAACTTAGAAAAAAAACCAAATGACACCTTTTTGAAATATTTTTGATTTAGTTTTATTTTCTGCTAGTATTATTTTTTAATATGTTAGTATCATGGAAAAAAAACCAAAGGTTTCCACATAACATTTTGAAACTTGGAGGTTTTGGACAGTTTCAGACACTTTTAGACAGTTTTTCCTACCTGTCCTGTCCAATAATACCAAATATAATATGTCCAAATATACCAAAAATAAAATACAATCAGATCTGTAAATTGACACAAGATAAGGATAAAAAAAAAATCTCCAGCCTTTCCTTCCCACTTTATTAATCTGTAAGATTTAATACTAGCTGCTGGTCTTGATAAGACCCCTCTTTGTGTGTGTGTGTGTGAATAGATGAACATATTTTATGCTTTCTTTTTGGTTCCCAGTAGTAGGGACAGGTGGGAATGACTTCGGATGTTAAAATCCAAATAATTAAATAAATTTGTAACATTGTTATAATTAATAGGTGGAAATATATCACTTGAATCAAAAAATATTTTAATATTTGGTCTATTAAGCGCTCTGTAGGCTAGCCCAAAAAACACTGATTTTTCCCAAACCATACAACCATACTAGTTTCTTTGTCACCATCAAATGGTGCTAGGCACACATAAGGTTCTGTCACACTCCTATACTCTTACTCCAATCATGGCTTAAACGCACTACTGCTCGTGCAATCGACAGAGTTATTTGACGTAGGGGGTTTGTTGAGTAATATTGTACAGTGGAAGCCTGGCTCACACCAATCAAAAAAGGTCTAATCTCTTTACTATCATGGGCGTAATAAACACCAGTGGAATGAATTCAAACAAGTTATCTGTGTTTTCTTTTTTCGCTCTCTTCACCACCGCCAAGCTTTATAGTAACCCTATCTAGTTGAAGTTGATTGGCAAGTTGCTTTTTCTTTCCCTTCTTTCTTTCCATACTCCTGTTAAGGATTTTTTCCCACACATATAATGTAGCTGTCTATACATGTAACAGCTAAAAAGAACACGTAGGGTGAAAGTGAAACGAGGACTCTAAAAACACTCTTATCTATCACACTTTTTCATTTCCCCCTTCCTTTTTTCTAGCATGCAGTTAGGTTAGGAAAGGTTACCAGATTTATTGCTGATTCATCAAATAGAAATAATCCAAATTTCTTGCCAAAAACTTGTACACAAAATGGTTAATAAAAGAAAAACCAGATGTGTGGATGCTGTTTTAATGTGTGGAAAATATCAAGTAAATACTTATTTTCAGCCTAGAATTTTCAAATAGGCTACAATGTAAATAACTAACAAGGAAAGGGTCGAAAAGGGGTTTTTTTTTTTTCATCCTCACAAAGCTTCGAAAATTTTTTTACTAATTCTACTCGTTAAAATATACACGAAAATATAAAAATATCCAGCTGAATTATTATGGGTCACTCAAAAAAAAAGTTGTAGGTATTAATATTTTGAACGCCATTAGAGGCAAAGGATGATAAAAAATTTTGCAACCCTAGAGTGTTAGTGACGTCATTCAAACAACACACGATCAGGCACAGCATACACAAAAAAAGAGAAATACAGTCGGCCCCCGTATTCACGGTTTCCATATTCACGGTTTTTTCTCCTTCATGGAAATTTTTTTTGCAACACTCAGAAATCATCATTGATGTGTTTTGTTTGCAAAACTTGAGTTGTGCATGTTTAGAATGGCTCGCTAATGGCATTATTGTCATCACTAGAGCCGTGGCAACTCCCAAGAGAGAAACGGTCACCTCAGGTTGGATTAACTCCTTTGGCCACAATGTGCGCTAAAGGACAACCAATTCTACAGAGACAACTGAAGAGACATTGTCACGTTAGCGAAAAAAGTGGGTGGAGAATGGTTCAATGATATAGATATAGAAGTCGAAAAGCTAATTAATAGCAGTTTAGAGGTATTGATCGAAGAGCAATTAATGCAGTTGACTGCTCCTGAAATGGTACCAGATGAAGAAGATCAAGTTGAAAAAGTGGAAGATAAGTTCACCATGAGTAACATAGCGGAAGGGCTTCGCACGCTCAAATCAGCAATAGATTGTTTTCATGGCATAGATCCCTGTATAGTACGCTCTTCACATGTAGAAAAATTGGCAGAGGAAGCCTTGTCATCATATCATATACTTGATGATATGAAGAAGAAACGACCTATAGAAATCACTATGTTCTTTCAGAAAACATCGCCAACAATTTCTGCACCCTCTTTTACATTCCCTTATACCTCTGCGTTACCCTGCTCTTCTCATGCTGTTCAATAAACGAGATATACAAGAAAAAACTATGGTTTCGGTTATTCGCGGATTTCCCGTATTCGCGGTCACCCCTGGAACGTAACCCCCGCGAATACAGACTGTAACTGGTTTCTACTTGTAGAAGAGAAGCTGGAAGGGGAAGAAGGAAACACGTGTACAAAAGCACTAAGTTTAAGAAAATTATCATTTTTCCTCGCATTGCTTTGTTATTTCTCCCTTCTTTTTTGTTTTTTCTTCTCCTCGCTTAGTATTCAACAGAAAACAAAAAGGGGAATTACAGAGTGAAAAGAAAATTTTATAGATATTGCCAAGAAGCTCGAGTGGTGGTAAACAGAAAACTGTTGTAAATTTTTATAATCTTTTGTGACTTTAATAACTGAACTCAGAAACTAATTTTATTTTTATTTTTATGCGTTTCTGGGTGAAATGAATGTACTTTTACTATAAAAAATAATGAATTTTTTCATAAATTTTTGAGAATGACACCTTTCGACCCTTACCCTGTAAGTGGAAAGTGCATTTTTCTATCATTTTTCTTGCTCAGCTCTTGGTACAAAATAAGTAGAAAAAGTGTTTTTAATGGAAATGTACATGTAAAAAAGCCATATTTGTGATAAGTTATGCTGCATTTGTTCCTCATGTTGATTCCATAAAATTTTCTATGATTTTGTAGGACTTGATAAACTCAAAAAAATTTAGGCACCAATCATTTTAAAAGCCAAGCGTATTTCTTTTGCCCGAGCTAGTAATCACACATAAGCCCTGTTTGCATATGCAAGATTGGTGGCTTTGGTGATTATTACCTGCAAGACATACCTCTTAGGGAGAAAAAAGAGGGATGAAGATCCCTCAAAAGAAGCCCATCTTTTTTGGGGGAGGAATGGTGGGCGACTCTGACCTGCTCTTTCATAATCGTTAATGGCGTAAAAACTATCATTAGCTTCTTCGCCAGCCATCTTGAGTTCACCCCTTTCATTCAACCCACATGATAAGTGACAATTTCCAGGGGGGGGGGGAGTAATACCTGCAGAAACTAAATGTCTTACCGTTAACTTCCCAGGATATTTTGTTTCCTATGTAAACGGAGCCAGAGGAAAACTTTACGTGGCAATATCAATTTTTTAGTTACCGTGGCGACCTGGCGCCTGGGTTTTGTCATGCCCTGTGATTGTAATTGCCATTTCTTTTCCTGTATTTTGCTTTGTTACAAAGCCAACTTATTTTTTAATAGATAATAAGATAACATCTAATCAGGGATGATCATTTTGCCAGAACAGCAGCATAAACTTGTAAAAACATGGGCAAAAATTGTGAAAAAATTTGACTCAATGTAAAATATGTGCAACAGACTTGCAATCATTACAACAATTGACTTTTATCTTGATGTTGTATTAGAAAATAACCCCATAGACTAAAATGTTATTCAAACACAAATATCGCTAAGTTTTTAATTTGTTAATTGTAAGTATGATAAAGATTGAAAACCATTTCTTTTAATTATATTTCAAACATTCATGGCAATATGTGAAAAATACATTTATAATAAAAATTTAAACTCGACTATGACTCTCTCTGAACGAAATTATTAGCATAGGAAAATAAAATTACCAGGAAGAGAATGACCTCAATTACGAATTACACATTGTTTCTGGGTTGTTATACCATGGTCTAAGATTTTTACTTTTTTGACGATTTGCTCACATATGCAGCAGATATCTTCAGAAGTTAAACACACATGGGTCTGTATGACAAGCGAGAAAGATGTCATACATCTACTCCTGTCAAATTGTTCTTTATAAAGACATCTGAAGCTTGTCACAGAGACACACACGTGTTTAACCTCTGAAGATGTCTACCACAGATGTGGACGAAACGTCAGAAATTGAACTTCTTAGACCATAGGCAAACAACCCAAAAACCGTGCATAATTCATTGAATGGCAGCCTCAGGCAAGATGATTATATTTTATGTATTTTTTTACTTTTTTCCAAATTTATAAAACGGCTTGACAAACCTTAAACTGCACTGACGATGAAAAAATTAGAACTAGCACCAAAAATTTTCAATGTGTGATTGCTAAATTTCTATACTTGATTTATGGTGATTCAGCCACAATAGCAGATGCTTAATACACATGATACAATCTATTAAAAAAAAGATGATTTGAAGTCTTATTTGTCAAAAAGGAAAAAAGGTTTGAACAAGCAATTTTTCCCAGGCATCTATCATATTGTCACACAAAAAGTTCATAGTAGGCTGTCAATAAAAAATGTCTCTAAGGACTCGTTTACATTGGTTAAGTAATTTAGTGTAGTCAACTAAATTTAATTTTTAGTATTTTAACACGCATAAAGAATCTTTTTTTTGCCAAAAATTAGGTCTTAAAAGTATAGTTGGGGGTTCTTATACATGTATAGTATTATAGATATTAATAAACTACTCAATTACTCACAATTTTCCAATGATAGTGACCCTGATGATGAAAATGAGCTAGTTGATGTAGCTCAGGAATGGCCAACTGCTGGCCCATGACAAGATGGAAAACTATTATATTTTTGAATTAGTCTCAATTGACAAAATTGCAGTTAATGTAGAAAAAAAATTATTTCCGATTTGACAAAAACAATTTGTATTTTCAACACAGGAACACAAAACCTGTTTAAACATGCAGGGTACAAAATAGATTTCAAACATCTACTGCAAGAGTTATGGAAGTAAAAGTAGTAGATTTTCTTGCGCAATCATCAGAGGTCAGTGATGGTAATCTCAATGAACAATATTTCCCTCAAAAATGTTCCTTTTAAGTAAGTAAAAAAAAAATATGCAAGGCACAAAAAAAAAAATATTTGGCCGAGATGCAAGCAACTGACATTAACTTGAGGGCTAAAATTCCAGAAAAATCTCGAGAAGATTAAGTTCACCATATTTGAAAACTCTGAGAAAACACACACCAACACCACATTTCTATCACAAAGTGCTTGAGAAACTTTTCGCAACCATGAAGAAAGCTAAGTCCAAAATCCAGTCATGAATAGAAATTGTTCTAAGACCGCACATAAAGGATCTACTGCTGGGAAGTTGTAGTCCCAGCAGGGTTCAAGCTAGATAAAAAATTTCTTTAGCAAAAAAGCAAAAATGGGGGAAAAGCTTTAGCAAAATGCTACAATGCTAATGATTTATCGTTGGATATCTTCTTGTTTCGTACCTCCTGTATGCATTTTTGCAAAAGTGGCTACTACTTCTTTCCTATTCTAAGATTTTCTTTCACATTTTGCAAAAAATGTGACCATAGCTTAAACTCCGAGTCCTAGCTACAGCTTTTTTATGCAGTTTCCTTCTGAACTGATTTCACTGTCTATGAGAGAACATATGAATACTATTTTCCAAACAATGAAGAGTTCAGTTAATAATTATTTAAGTTAATTAGTGAATAAACAACTTCAAAATGTTTGTGGCCCGCTATGTCATAGCAACTAAAAAAAACTGGGTGCAGCTTATATACTAGTTTTGTTCCTGGTGCGACACTGTGTCTGACCATTATGTTGGCCCTTGGACAGAGAAAAGTTGGCCATCCCTGATGTAGCTGATTGTGATATACTATATAGCCAAAAGTCTGTGTCCACCTAGGAGTTTAGGAATTTTCTTGAATTTCTAAAAAAACAATGAATTGCTCTGAAATTTTGGTCACGTATAACCTATGTTGGAACTCACTATTTGCAGTGAAAATTTAGTCACGAGTGCATTTAGGGAACCAAAAAATATTAAGTAAGAAACAAATTTTTCGCTCAACCATTTCAGAAAGAGCTGCAAATGACTTGTAACTAAAAAATATATATTGTACTAACTTTCATGCAATACATCTGTGCATGAGATAGAATGTATATTCATGAAGATTTAAGTGTTTTCTATAAAAATTCCAATTTTCATTGTATGTTTTTTGCTTACAACATGCAGAGTTTTCTATCAATTTTTAAGAAATTCCCAGGTAATATGACGTTATACATGAGACATACTGCGTAGAAATTTAAAAATGAGACAAATCATTATTCAATGAGATATAAATATTTTTAGTAAATGGTTATTAATTGCACATGCGTAAGATATATAAAATTTATTTTTTCATAATTTGATTGCCAGATATATAATGCAACTTAAATGAGAATTCCAGCTGAATATCATGGAAATTCCGAAAAATATTGGTAATACAATAAGCAGTAATTTCGAAACTTGCTGAAAGTAACTGAATGATAAGGGATTTTTACACAAATTGATGTATGATTATTTTCTGTCATTTACTTCAAGAATAAGTCCACAGCAATATGCAAATGAGCGAAGACATGTCTCTGATATGCTATGTAAAAGATGTGTTTTTAGTATAACACACGTGTATGATCGCAAAATGAACAAACTGAAGTCACCAATGGAATATTTTAACAGAAAATAATTGCAATACAAATTTGTGGAAAATCCTTTATCATTCAGTTACTTTTAGCAAATTTCAAAATTACTGCTCAACGTTTCACAATATCTTTCTGAATTTTTATGATTCAGCTGGAATTTTCATTTAAGTTAAATTACATATCTGGCAATCTCAAATTATGAAAAATTAAAATTATATTTTTTACGTATGTGCAATTATTAACCATTTATTAAAAAATTTATACCTCATTGAGAAATAATTTGTTTTCACATTTCTATGCAGTATGTCACATGTCAATAAGAATTGGTATTTTTTATATTTATATTACTTATATTTTCGTGAATATACATGCTATTATCACAAAATAATTCACAAAGTTAGTACAGCATTTTTTAAAGTTACACAAGTATACGTATACAGTAGAACCTTATTTATCCAAACATCAATTTTCCGAACAACTCGGCCAACCAAACACCTTTTCAACCTAACTCATTTTCAGTTTTTTATAGTCAATGATGCTCAATAGTTGGTTATTTTCTCAACAGGGTTGATCAGAACAATTTTTTCTTAATTTTTTGTCGGCCCCCTGTGAATGCACTCATGACTAAATTTTCACTGAAAATAGTGAGTACCAACTTAAAGTATACATAACTGAGAGAAAAATTTCTAAGTGAACACAGATCTTTTGGCTATATATTGTATAAGATGAGAGTGATGGGGAATATAATGGTTTCTATAATGAATAAAAATTGTTTTCTTAACACAATCGAACCCTGCTTTACTGAATCATAAGAAATGGACAATTTTATTTGTTTAATAGAAGAAATTGTTAAATTGGGGTAAAATTGATCAGGAGCATACAAACACTCGAAATGGCACATTTTAAAAGCTACTCACTTTTTTGGGGTTGCTGTTACAACTTATTTCTGATAACCATTGAAAAAAAAGTAAATTTTTTTATAAACTTGAGAATAAAATCACTTGACATAATTCATAACACCCTTGATTTTTTCATTCATTAAATAAGGGTTTGACCTTTACTTATGTTAGAATTTCTCTCTGAAAAAAATCATTAAATCAGAGTTTGTTATATCAAGGTCTATCTCAAAATAAAAAGGTTTTTCGAAAATTTTAAGCCCAAAAAAATAAGGGGTAGGGTTCCTTATTCATGTTAAAATATAAGTTTAAGTGTGTAAACATGTGTTAAATGATAAGTTGTAAGTTAACAATTTTGTGGTTAAGTTGGCAAATAGAATAGAAATCCAGTCTATTTTTTAATTAAGTAGGCTATGCACCATTCGCATGCTTCAGTGAGCATGGCATGGTAAAAACTTACCAACCCTAAAATTTATCAATTCTTAAACTAAATTTTATGTTCAAAATAGGGCTGGGAATGGATTAAAATTTTTAACTGGTAAATAAAAAATTTTACTTGATTAACCCTTAAATACATGATTTTTTCAGCCAATTTTTTTTTTTATAGTTGATGACACATGTAGAAAGCCAGAAAAATCATCTAAAAAAAAGACTTCAAATTATACTGCTACCACACAGAGTCTCAAAAATTACACATACAATAAATGTATGTATATTACATTCTAAATATGTAATTACCTTCTTTATAATTCAAACTATAGTAAAGGAATAAAATTGGCAGCAAACTTTAAAGTAAAAAGAAGAAATTCAAACAAAACATTTTAGAAAATCAGCAAAATCACAGCTACACATGCTCTGTGACAAACGAAAAGTTGTCATCAACTGGGACATCTACCAGCAAATTTAAAGTATAAAATGAAAAGAATATAACCTCACAGCTTATGTGCAAAGATGATTCTGAATTTATATCAAACTGGCGGCAGTAATGAACTTTAAAAAAAAACCTTTTGAACATATGCAAAGCTGTGCATTTAAGGGTTAAACAACTGATTAATTGAATTTTAATTAAACATTTTCAAATGCTAATCATTCAAGGCAAACATAGAAACTTAATTCTAAATATGCTATAAAAATATATTCTATTCATTTCACGCACCTATCTACTAAATGGATGTAAGCAAATATATAAATAGATTAAGAAATGAAAACCACCCACTTGAAAACTTGAAACTATTCAACATGCTGAACATATACTTGTCATGTCCTGTAATTTCTCTTAGCTTTAATCGTCTTTCTTTTAATGAGTTATTTTAGGTTAATCCCTTTTTTAAAAATTTTTCATTTTCATAGTTACCCCCCCCCCCAAAACATCTCTTAAATGATACTGGTAGGGGAGCTGATGCTTCTCGAATACGAAAACTGTTTCTTACAGTGAAGTCAATAAATATTTTGGTTTTGTCTTTAAAAACTCCTATCGAACTTAATTTGGAACTTAAATCCTCATCAGTTATCGTTGAAAATGGACTTGTATTTCCCCCATATCAAAAGGATTGATCAAAATATTGATCCGAATATTTTTAAATAATGACACCTGAAATTTTTTATACAGGAACATAATTTAAGATAGCTAATCGGTTTAGTCAAATAAATCAAGTTAAATTATGAACTTTACTTTTCATAAAAATTTCAATCGCATTTATTGAGTTAACTGAACTATAAAATTTTTAACTGTGATTAACAATTGATAGATTAATCGATACTCGATTAATTGGCCCAACCCTTGTTCAAAACAATTTTGTTTGAATTTAGAAAAATATCTCCACTTTGCCCATGCGTAAATGGAAAAGAATCTATGGATATAAAATAATCTATTATAAAAATAACTATGGCCTCTTTTCAGAATTTTTGTCACTTGGAAAAAACCTATTTTCAACAGGATGGTTTTTTCCACATGTGGCAAAAACTTGCCAAACCTCTGCATCTAATATCTCCTGATATGATGCCAACTGCTAGTGTTAGAAAAACATCAAGTTGATACTCAAACTCACCACAAACCTTCAACCAAAAGAATCTCATTCACATAGCTCAAAGTATTCATATACGACCAATTTAATAACAGAGCATTAAATTAATTTTATTGAAGCAATTCCTCTGTATTTTACATAATTTGATGAACATTTAAAATAAATAATACTGTGCGGTGTGTAATTTTAGGGCAAAATAATGTTAGTCAGAATTCCATAACTTCACAATTTCAGGGTGCAGATGCACAAGTTACCTAGTTTACCAATCAAAATCTCGCCACAGACATACTGGGAAATAGCCTGCATGTGTGTGTACTCAGTAACAAAATTTTCAAACACATAGTACAATTGTCTAAGAAGCCAATGCCTATTATTATACTGCTGCTGTAATGTGGGACTAACTTCAAAGTAAGAGAGTCATAAGGGCTAGAATACCATTTCTCTCTATCTGTGCAGATGTTCCTGTGACATATTTCTTAAACCCAAGTTTAAGGAACTATTAAATGTGAACAGGGTTTTTCACTAAAGTTGACATCCTTCAAAAACAAGTCATAAAAACAATGCTGTCGCAGGAATCCAGTATATTCCAGCATTGTGGTATCGATTCATAAATATGACAGATCAGGGCTTGGGAAATTGGGAAAAAAATTTAGGTGCCAGCCAGATTTCTTGCGGGCCAAGCACGGTTTGTTCTTATACAAATAGGTCCCAAATAACGCTTGTTTGACTTTTCTCAAGACTTAATGGCCTCTTTCCACACATGTTGGGAAAAAACTTACCATAAAATCAGAATATTTGGTGTCATCCTTAAAACTCTAATTTACCAATCACATACGGAAAATTTTAGGTGCAACACCGATTTTTTATTCACCATGTCAAATTGGTGCCTGGAATTTGTTAAGTCCTGCTGTAGATTAAACCAAAATAATGACAATCTACAGATGATACAATGAATGGATTGCAATATATGTGTGTTGCCACACTAATCTTTTTATATAATCTTCATAATTTTTTTTTTCTCCATATAATGTATTAAATATCCAAAAAGCATATCTTGGTTCACAAGTTTAACTTTGTTCTTAGGAGTTATGAGCGAAAAATATTTGCTTACAATTCGGCAACTTATGCACAAATATTTAACTAACGAGCATAAAAATATACAAGAAAAAGACATAATAAGCAAATCCATTTGTCTCATGAGCAAAACTATTTTATTTTGCATAAAATACACTGTACAACTCTTACTCATTTTCGATTGAGAATCAATATATTTTTTGTGGGTAAAAGGTATTAAATCATATGGAAAAAATTCACAAGATATTCATCATTTTATAAACGAAAATTGGATTTGAGACACAATATTTTCAAGAACACAACAATTGAAAATGAAATGTACAATATTTTGGTATTGATATTTCCGGTACATTTAATAGATTTCCTTACAAACAGGTATTTCAGATTAATTACACCTTTATTCCTGTCTTTGTTCAAGGAATAGGTTGTGATCTGTGCTTTAAAAGGATATTTTATACCTGTCGGCAAATAATGTGCAGAGAAATAAATACATAGGTAACTACTCTGAAAGTATTGCAACGGGGGAAAACTGTGCGATTAAGGTTGATAGTTTTTAATTTTGAATGAGAATAAAATAAAATATGATTGTTTCTATAATCATAAACACCTAGAAGTTTGCATGTATAAGCAGTCGTTCATTATTAGTAGGATTCAGAAAATGAGTAAATGTCAGGGTGGATGAAACTGTACATGTTAACTTTTCATGCAGATTAAGACACCACCATCTATAGCAGACAGCCTCAACGCGATGCTCGTGACGTCACTGAAGAGGGTCATCTCATCTATAGCTATTGGATATACTACAAAAAAAAAAAGAGTAAAGATGGCACATGCGTCACCCTGCAATATCCAATGGCTATAGGTCAGATGGCAACGTGGAGGACTTCTGCTACAGGTGGTGTTGATTGAGAGCAGATTATTATTTAGAAGAAATATACAGGATGGTCCAGCATTGACAGGATTTAAAAAAAAAAAATCCATTGAAGATAGAGACAAACGGCTTGAATAATTTGAAAAAAAAGTTTCAAAGTTTTTTTTTCTAATTACCACAAATTTCTGCTTGTGCACCTTTAGTGACACAGAGGATACCTATACAGCATTGCTATGTTATTTGTAACATGGGTGTAACAACGAATGAAAGTAAAATGGATAGAAGTAAAAAAAATGTTCTTTAAAATATTGATTTTATTTCTGTTAACTGTTGCCACCAAACTTCCCATTGAATTTGTGGATTTTTTTAAATTTTCTCATATCTGTGTTTGCATAAAATTCTCGGTGGTCCAGAAGTCTCCCGACTCGTTTTGAAAAATATATTTTAAAAAAAAAAACTGTTAAACAGCTTAAAGGCATTTAAAAGGGAAGGTTTCTAAGTTTTTTTTTTTCTTCATTTCCATTTATTTTACTTCTATCCCCCAAAGTAGAATGTTTTGCATTGTTCTGCAACGAGCCCTCAGCTGACTAAAAATGTTCTGCAGTAAAAATTCCCATGATAGTGTTTTCTACACTTTTCTTAAAATTCTTTCAGATTGCTCCATGACGTACGCAGATTTCGGCATCTTCTGCTTTGGGGCTTCTATCCTTACTACCGTTCTTTGTAACGCCCATGTTGCAAATAATATAGCAAAAAAAAATTGTATAAGCTTTACATTCTCTGCATCACTAAAAGTTAGCGTGTAAAAACTATATAGTAAGTATTCTGAACATTGTTCAGCGGTGGTCAAAAAAGTGAATAGAATGCTTGGTCTCATTTTCAAAAAGGTCTCTTCGCGTTCTCCTACAGTCATTCTTCCGCTTCTTCGAGGCTTAGTTAGTCCTCGACTGGAGTATGCTGTAAGGTTTTGGAGACCATATCTACAGAGAAGAGCTACGTGTGTCCTTATTGGCAGACAGGGCTTGAGTTATGAAGAGAGACTTCATTTTTTGAATATGTTTACATTGGATGAACGCAGGTGTCAAGGAGATATGATCGAAGTGTTCAAAATTTTCAATGGGATGGACCATGAACTTTTAGCACACTGCCAATCGACTGCTTTTACAAGGGGACACCAGTATCGATTGGTAAGGGACAATGCGAGGTTATGATGTCGCAGGGAATTTTTCTCTAATAATCTTGTTAATAAATGGAATAGCTTACCCCCGGAAATAGTAAATTGTAACACAATTGACACGTTTAAAAAGAAATACGATAAACATGTTGGAGTAAATCGAGAAGCTATCCATTCTTAGAATAAGACAACCATAAGTATTCTTTATGGGCATTCTATAATATTTTATCATGTGTATATATTGTTTACAATTTTTTGTTAATTGCATTTTTAATTGGGTTGCTATATTTTTGAAATATATGACATCCATATTCTTATGGGCATCTTTTTCTCAGCCACCTCGTTGGGCATTTTGCCTTTTGTGGTGTTGTATTTGTATTTGTAAGTAAAAGAGGAACATTGAAACGTCTTTTTTTCAAATGTTTTACAAGCCATTTACCTCTATCTTCAATAGCAGTTTTTCATTTTTTTTTCAAATCATGACAAGACTTGTGGGGACAACCGTGCATGCCTTCTGTCAAGGAAATGATTCACAGCTCAAAAAAAAAAAATTATTGCCAAAGGAATTTTAACGGTTTCCGGGGGGGAAACAAGATTATATTGTTACATTGCAGCTGCTGATTCCAAACAAAAAAAAACATGGTTTTTCGAATCGGCTTTAGTTTTTGAGATAATGCATACTCTTAACATTTCAATGTAGTCTGCAGTCACTGATTTGCGTGACATATTTTACTTTTTTAAAATTATTTTACAACTTAATTCCCTACATTTTATACAGGGTGCATAGCAAACATGGGGTATGGCATTTTACTGGCAAACCATTGATCCTATGTTTACATTGGATGAACGCAGGTGTCGAGGAGATATGATCGAAGTGTTCAAAATTTTCAATGGGATGGATAGGATGGACCATGAACTTTTAGTAGACCGCCAATCAACTGCTTTTACAAGGGGACACCAGTATCGATTGGTGAGGGACAATGCAAGGTTATGGTGTCGCAGGGAATTTTTCTCTAATAGGGTTGTTAATAAATGGAATAGCTTACCCCCGGAGGTAGTAAATTGTAACACAATTGACACGTTTAAAAAGAAATACGATAAACATGTTGGGGTAAATCGAGAAGCTATCCATTCTTAGAATAAGACAACCATAAGTATTCTTTATGGGCATTGTATAATATTTTATCATGTGTATATATTGTTTGTAATTTGTGTTAATTGCATTTTTAATTGGGTTGCTGTATTTTTGAAACATATGACAACCATATTTTTATGGGCATCTTTTTATCAGCCACCTCGTTGGGCATTTTGCCTGTTGTGGCGTTGTATTTGTATTTGTATAGGGGTATACTTCTAATTAGAAAAAAGTTTTCAAATAACGTGTAGTACTCAGATATGTCATTAATGTTTCAAGGGGTTTTATGGTCATTAAAATAAAGAAATTAACTTTTTATACATTCCCTATGTGCCCAGAAACCCAATTAGAAAGTTGTTACCCTGTCTCTCCTGATGCCAACTAAAAACATTCCATGTTTGCAAGTGCAATATTCACTGAGATATTCGAATTCGAAAAATGGAAGAAAGTTGAAAAAAAAAAAAAGCTTTAAATATGGATAAACCTCTTTCATCTGTATTTAACGCTGTTTCCTCCCTACATTTTTCAAATTTGAATATCTCAGTGAATATTGCACTTACAAACATGGAATTTTTCAGTTGGCATCAGGAAAGATAGGGCAACAACTTTCTAATTGGGTTTTGTTGGGGCACACAGGGAAGGGGTACGAAAAAGTTAATTTCTTTATTTTAATAACTATCCGTTGAAACATGAACAATATATCTGAGTACTCTACACGTTATTTGAAAACTTTTTTCTAATTGGAAGTATCTCTCTAGGATCAAAGGTTTGCCAGCAAAATGTCATATCCAATGTTTTCTATGCACCCTGAATTATACAGTGAAACCTCACTACAACGATACTCGATATAATGATAAATCCCTTTACGATATTTCTTCGAATCTTGTTTGGAATTGCCTATTAGTCCACTGTTAAACTCATCTTGGTACAATGATATCCTTTACCGCGATAAATCCCTCTATAACAATATTTTTGATGAGATTTTTAAACTGCTAAAACGATAATTTCAATATTTCACACAAAATCACCTTCAATCTGTTTTTAAATTCCTCACCAGTTTTTGTTCCTTTGAGGATGATTAATAACATGGGTACTTTGCAATAGGCACTCTCTGAAAGTGTTAATGAAGTTGCCATGAAGCTACTTTTAATGTAGTACATTACTTTGTAATGTGTTGCAAAGAAAGCTACTTTACAGGGTGAAACAACCAACTGAATTTTATTCATCAATTAATCAATTAGAATTTTTTGCTGCCGAATAAATACTTATAAATGCATTTTATGGTGGTACCAACAATGTCAATTCAGAAGACATGCCATCAACAGCATAAATTTGGTGGTGTTTGATGATAATGCTACCTCTCGATATATATATAACTATAATTCTTCTACAAAAATATTTTTTCTTGGTCCACAGAGTATCATTGCATCAAGATTCCACTGCAATTACATTGACACGTATATCATGAGGTGGTCTATTTGTATTGATCTTGAGAGGGTGAACATCCTACTTAGACAAGAAAGCGTAGCCTACATATGAAGTACCCAGTTTCATTTGCCTGTGTAATAAATAGTAAGACATGGGAGAGCAGTGGAAAAAAGTGAAATGGCATTTAAGAGAAATGCTCAATGTAGCTCACAACAAATATCAGGAAATCATTAGTTGATGGAAAATGTCTCCCACCACTTCATAGAAAACTTGGCTCCGTGAAACAATTTGTTAGAGCACTTAATAAAAGTGTTGAGACCGTTAGACAGTTTTGTCATATTTTATCTTAGTTATTACTAATTTTTTGGGTAACCATAAAGCAGAGAACTATGAAGAATTGGTGTGAAATGCACTTAATTTGTGATAAAATTTTAAAACTTTGTTTTGAAAAATTGGTAGCCAATATCAGCACAAAAGTGCATTTTCTTTATAGTCAGATTGACAAATTTCCAGACAATATGGGTCATTTCAATTACAAAGAATTCATCAAGATGTGAAAATAATGGATCAGAAAAATATCAAGACCAGCATGTGATGGCTAGAGCCGCCTATGCAAAACTCCCAATGCCCATAACAGAAGGCCCTACAAGTGCTTTTCCTTGAATTAATTGAACTACCTCTCATTTTGTATAAACTAAATGTAATGTCATCGCATATCTTTTGGCATACGATTACTATTGATCTATTTTGGTTTCTTAAATTTATTTAATTATTTTCATTCTTATATATTATGTTTTAGTTTTAATATTAACTTACATTTCAAATAGATTTTGTGACGTGGGTATTGCCTACCTATTCAAATCTGTCTACTGCATGGTGTACTTTTGAAGATGTGCATTTATTGATTTCAAAATGGGCATAACAGTATAATCAGTATTGATTTCGCTGCTGATTTATATATTGATCACTCTTTTTAATCAAATTGATTGATTCAAGTGTATGACTTACATTTCAGTTTCAATGTGATTCATACCCTACTTATGTATTACTGTCGAAATTTAATTTTCAAAAACCAGATCCAATCTTACAAAAACAATGCCAGATTTGGAATCAGAGCCCCCAAAATTACCTTGAAATCACTGGATTATCTTTAGCAATAAAATCAGTGTTGAGCAGTGTTATCTACATTGAGCCATTTTTTGATAAGTTCAAGAAGAAAATTTTTCAACTGAGAATGACTTTCTCTCGGATTGACCTCTTTCATCAGTTGCTAAAAATAACACTGTTGCTGCATGGCAAATGCACATTAGACATCTAATATGCAGGCAGATAAAAAGAAAGACTCCCTGGCATTCTTGCATCACTCCAGTGTACTATATTCTATGAAGTCACCTTCATGTGTGAAAAAATTCTTTGTCATGGGTGCCTCATTCTTCATCAAATAAGGGAAGACATGCAAAGACAAATGTTACAAGATAGATGAAATTTGGAAATGGAATTCCGAAAAATACGAGCTATAGAGTACTTAAAAACTTTTCTGCAGTTACGGCTCAACTCATAGCAATACTTCATCTCAAAGAGCAAAAAGGGTATGTGAGCAAACAGAGCTAAAGATATTAGATCATCCTCCTTACAAACTCTTGAACCATCTAAGCATAAGGATCTGATATGGAATATCATTTTTCACGATAGGAGAAATTTCAACCAAATGGACTTCTGTGCTCAATCCATGCCAAAAGCTATAGCACAAAATCACTGAATATTTCATTTCTGTCCGTCCTGAAATGAATTCTGTCTTTTCGTATGAATTTGATAAAAAATGGGTGCTGCAAACCACCTGGTGTTTGTGATCATGGAAAGCTGAAGTTCTTGCCAAAATAGTAACTGTCATTCTTTGTTCAGTCATTTCCTCAAATCTCGAAATTTTCTGACTGACCTATGTCGTTCCTGATGGCAAAACCTATGAACAAAAATTATATGATGGGGGCAAGGTTTTTTTCAACTTTTTTTGCTGCACCAGCTTTCTTTAACTCTCAAAATGAGTACACACCTCCCATGAGCTTCCTAACTATGTGACTTCCCATGTCCAATTATTATCAAAATAGTACTTAAAAAGTTATGCTGCATAAAATTTAAACATTCAAAACATTTTGGATTGGATAGTGATTTTATATGACATTTACAATGATTATGAACACATAGACAAGATGTTTTCTCAAGAAAAATGCCACCCTCTCTTCTCCGGGAAGCAGTACTAGTAGTAATAAGTTCTCTTATAGGGTCTATAACAAATACTTTCAGGGGAATTGCTGAGAAAGATAGGCCATGGGTCAAATGAATTGAGGAACTCCCTGAATAAAACACTCATAAAAAATAGCAGAAAGGAAAAATTCTGTGAAGCAATACATTGTACTTGCACAGGGTTAACATATCACGAAATGCCAAAATAATTACACCTATTGGACAAAAGCCTTGCACATAATTTTTAAAATGGCAAATGTCAAACAATTTATATTCACTGACTAAACTAGCATCTTTGACCCTAGTTGTCAAACTCCCTAATAGCCTCTTTGCACAGGACCCGCTCAAGTTAAAGTTGGACTTTGCAAAATGGCTTAATTAGTTGTAACAGAAAAAACCTATATACTGGCAAACTGAACTTTCAGTACTCCTCCAATACAGGATTATACAATATAATTCAGAGAACCTGAAAAAATTATGTCAAAAATGGGAACTGTAAAAAAGAAAGATTGCAGGCACCTAGAATACAGATGTATGGTTACAAGGATGTTTTTCATGAGGGGCAACCAATTTACATACCTCTCACCCTCACTATAAAACTTCATGGTACAAACTGCGTAAAATGATACTGTCTATAACAGTATTTTCTTTGGTCCCAGCAGTTCTATTCAATAGGAAATAGTGAAAATGCCCAAACTGTCTGCAATGATATAACCTGTCTACAACATTTTGTTATAGACAAGTTTCACTGTATATGAAATGTGTTTAATTTCTATACTGTGAACATATATCATTAAATGCATGGGATACGCTCACAAAACATGTTTTACATTTTCTTAATTTTTATCCCTAGAATTTGCTGCCCAGGGTAGTTACAATTTTCGCCCCCCTCCCCCACCTAATTTCAGCCTTGATGGTAACCCTAAATCTTCAATATTTTATTCACTAAAAACTCTCCACAGAATTTAAGAATGATGAACCACCTAACATTCCTCTCAAAACAATTTGAATGTTTGAATTCAGTCATGGCAAAATTTAAATTGGGGAAAAAATTCTCTAACACAATTTTTTCTCTCTGAAAGGTTTTATCTACCACTTTTTACATACAGCCACTCTCAAACTTACAAAAGGTTTCATTCTGAGTATTGTTCGTAAGTCAAAATTGCTTCAAAATATAGGACATTCCCATTTAAAATGGAACACAAAGCCTACTTTAGGGGGAAAATAACAAAAAAATATGAATGAGGTGGATTGGATTAAACACTTCAACAGCTTTTAACCTCTTTCCAGCTTGACTTGAGCTGAGTGAGGTCATGTGCGATCTGCCATTTTAGACCTCTTAAAACATAGGTTGAGCATAAAGAAATCTGACAGATGATAGTACAACAAACAAAAGACCTGCCTACTGATTGTGTTAAAAATTTCCTTTCACCATTTTGTCTGAGTATAAAAAAGACGACACTTTTTAGATCTTTAAACCTAGAATAAATTGAGCTTGAAATGAGTTCCTGACTTTTGTTTTCAAAAAAGCTGTCCTATCCTAACACAAATTTGGTTTATAACAAGACATTGGTTCAAGAAATTTGAGAGAAAGATCCAAACAAACAGGATTTAATTTTGCTCATTTTTTTAGCCTTTGTGGATTTTAGTGAAAATCAGAGCCAGTTTTTTATCACAGAGAATGTTTTAAGCCTGCAACTCGATGGTTTCTTCCTCCTGTTTGTTTCTTCTTCTACTAACTCCACCAACACTAGTTAGTTATTCCTCACAAACTTTAATGAATTGAATCATAGTCTGCATTTTCCGCCTCTATATTCAATTGCTTTGCAATAACCACCAAATTTTCAAGTCCCCTTCAAATCATTTAGATTTTTAAGTTTTTTTTTTTTCTCTCTCTTGTGAATATTTTCCATGCACTGCTTAGTCATTCTGTTCACTGTTCAATAGGTGAAAAATTCTCAGACTTTGAAAAATCTGTAGTTAGTCAAAAAAGATCTGTAACTTGTTTGGTGAAATATTTTGTTGCTGAAAACAGTCATACAAATAAAAGGGAATAAGGAGATTTTTTGAGGGACTGCATAGGGTGAACATGTAACCCATTCTCTCAGGATATTTCAGTATTTTCCCTAATTATTGCATCGACATTTTTTTTAAGATGTCCTGTTTTTGCATTATTTTTTAATCATTTAAATTTTATTTTCTTCATTAAAATCAAGGATTAAGATTATTTTGCAACTTATAATTTATATTATGATTATGCTATAATAACATCTGTTTTAATTGTGAAGGTTTTTGTTTTTTTGAAGAATTCATTTTAACCAGTGATTTTCAGGGGCATCAGGCATCACCAATTTTAGCAATTGGAAACTTTGCTCACTTAAGGCAAAAATCAGCAATTCCCAGTTTTTTGAAATCATAATTTTCTGTAACTTTTTTGAGGAAACATGATCAACAAAGGATTGCAAGGATTGGGGGATTCTTCATTTTTGGAAATTACAGTTTGAGGATTTTCAGGGACTTTTTTTTTATAAAGATGCAAAAAATCTGAAGAATTTGGTTTCCGACCGGAAGATTCTAAAACATCAGAAGCGCTGGCACCTATGCTGTTTAGTGACTACACCTACCCCCTAACACATATTGGTGGGATCAAAAACATATGCTGGAAGGGGGCATAGGGGGCTTGTGCACCCTCCAGTCAAATTTTTTTTCAAAATGCATAAATTTAAAAAAAAAAATTAAAGTTTCGAAAGAAAATACCTTTATATGTTATTATAATAGATTTCTGTTAATTTCAGTGGAATTTGAAGGGAAAGAACTCAAAATTTCTCTAAGAAATTCATTGCGACCCACCCTTTAAACCATATATGGTAAACCTTTGACCCGCAGACCAAATGTGGCCCTGAAGGTTATCTGATGTGGCTTGCCCCCTAAAACGTAATTATGTAAAAATGAACAAAGCGGCACATTTACAAATTAATTAAATGACCCATGGCACAATTCCAGAGCATTCAAGTTGCCTGTGGCACATTTTCAGATCACTTAAGTAAGCCTCAAAGATCACTTTCACATTCAATGATCACTTAAGTATCCTGCGACACAGTTCCAGAACACTTGAACGATCCATGGCACATTTAGAGATCCCTTGAGTGACATGTGGCACAGTTTTATTTAAAGCATTTAAGCGGTTCTACATCACTCAAGTTACTCGTGGAACACTCCCAGATTACTTAAGTGATCCGTGGCACATTCCCAGGTTACTTAAGTAATCTGTGGCACATTTCCAGAGCACTTGAAAGATTCGTGAAACATTCAGAGATCACTAAAGTGGCTCTGTAGGGAACTTATACGGAGAATGTTAATTCAGGTGGCCAATAACTATCGAAAGGTTTTATCCATTTTTGGAGCACCAAATAAGATGCTATTAAGAATATTTCATACCTTCATAAAGGGTGGCTGATGACGTAAGCATCATCCAAACCCCCTCCCCTCGTCATCAAAAGTTCATAAGTCAGCAAATTGGGAATCCCCATCGATGCTGATGTAATACTTGAATGACCCCTATGCTATGAAGACAGGGCTGGACAAATCCCAGGTTGACTAGAAAATTATTATTTGCACCTAAAGTTTTCTTTGCGTAATTACTAAATTGCCGGCTGACAGCATCCCAAAATGTTTGGAATTCATAGCAGATCTGCCAACACGGAAAAGGGTCACTATGACCTGAAAAAGTCAAAAGCAGCATTATTTTGGACCTTTCACTTCTGATAAAAACTTTTTGATGCCTGGATTTTTCTTTTTTTTTTTTGCAATTTGCCCAGCCCTGCTTTACAAGTCATAAATAAATGTGCATAACATGAAGACATTATATGCATGGTACATAAATAAATTTCATATCCACAATTCTTCAATAAGGATCAAAACCAGTGATGAGAAAGGCAGTCTTATTTTTATAGTTTGCCAAATATCAGCTAGGGCAATATATTATTCTCCAAGAACCTCAAATATTTTGGTTCAAAGTCAGTAAGTAAGCTGTTTCCAGGTCAGGGAGTGGCTGTGCTCTAATTCCACACTTCTTGTATACCAACAATCTTTTAAAAAAAAAGCTTGAAACCCAATTTTTGTCAAATATTCTCCCAAACATGAAAGCAATTAGAACAATTTTATTGAGTCATATTTTCATCAACATACTAATAACAATACTTTATTGGATTTTTATTCAATAATCGAACCAATCATAATAACGCACATATACATAAGCTATTGTTCACAAATGAAGAAAATCTCATTGTGTAACACTGCGATTACATCAACCAAAAAAATACATACCATGTATTTTTACAAAGAAGTTTTACAGTGAATTCAATTATACACTCTTAAAATTGCGAATAAAATAACTGCAAACAACTCTACCATATATAATTAAACTGCCTCAAAACAGCTACAATCTGAGTTTCAGATATGTCATGTGATGGTAGAGAGTCATTGAAGGCGCCTATTTTCACCAACATTTCAGATAATATATGTTCTGGTAAGTCAGTCATCTGCAACTTCATAAGCACTGATGCCAATCGCTGCACCAAAGAAGTCTTTTGATAATTTCCGCTAGGTCCTTGAAAGTTATGTGGTTCAAAGTTTTGAATTTCTCGCCCTTGGTTCTTCCTCAAGGATAAAATATTGTCAGAATCTCCATGGAACTTGGAATTTGAGGTGATGTCGCGCATTTGCACAACGCGGGTTGAGTGAGGAGAATCTGATTGTAAAACATTCTTTGCTCCAGTAACCGAAGAATAAAAATCGTGAACTTTACTAAGATTTCCACCACCGATATAGTTTTCACTTTTTGCGATAGAGCCTGATAAACTCAGCTTCATGTTTGTTTCAGTTTGAGAAGCAAGGGATGTCCCGAATAGTTTATTCACCACGCTCTGCATGTTTTTAAACACATCTTGAGACTTTTCTGCACTCTGAATTCCACTGGAAGCACCAGATGCATAACACCTCAAACTGTCACTTTGATGCTTGTTTAAATCTGATGTTTGCACATACGGGTTTGGACAGTTAAATCCAGGAACTGATGGCACATTATAAGGAGTATATCTACCAGAGAATAACTTCTCATCATTCAAGTTAGCGTGGCTTAAGATTGTGGTCGACGCACAAAGTGGATTGAACGAACCTTGACTAACTGGAAGATGAGGATACACAGAAGGGAACAAATTGCCTGGCCTTTGGTTTTCACTAAGTTTAGCATCCATCTGTGCCACAGTGTTTATTCTATTATCATACACACCATGAGAAGACTTGATTCCATCGGCAATAGCACAGTCAATGATATTTGGATACATTGGATTTTGGTTTTGCAACATTGAACTTTGAGGAGATGGTTGTGTGGTGGGTGAAAACCCAGATAAGTTACTTTGGGAGCCTTGGTATGCTTGTAAAGCATGATGAAATGCGTGTGCTGGTGATGGTGCCATAAATTTATTGATTATATCATCGCTTGTTTTCTCAGCAGTTTGAACGAATCTTTCTGGTGATCTGGAAATGTTTCTAGATAGCTTTTTTCCTGAGACATTTATACGGGATCTCTCTGGAGATCTAGAATACTTTGACCTGCTTTTAGGTGATTTGCTAAATGACTCAAAATTGCTTGGAGACACTCGTCTAGGTGAGCTATCACCATCACTATGCTTAGACCATGAAGCTTTTCTAGGTCTATAGCTATCAGGTGACTCTCTCCTTCGAGAATTCCTGTAGCTATCTGGAGACTCTCTTCTTCTAGGATTTCTGTAGCTGTCAGGTGACTCTTTTCTTCTAGAACTTCTTGGACTATCTGGTGACTCTCTCCTTCTAGAAGATCTGTATCTATCTGGTGATTCCCTTCGTCTCTTTGGACTTGCGCTGCGACGAAAAACTCTTGCTTCTTTAGAGACACTATGAGCTGATACACAAGACCTTGAATCTCTATCAAAAACATCGCTTGGTGATCTTTTTCTTGTCAGAGACCTTTCTCTTGAACGTCTATCCTTAACAGATGAATGACTTTCACGATTTATGGATTCAACTTTTTTAAATCTAGCTCGATTTCTCAACTGAGATTCCCCAGAGTAGGAAGTTCTCATACCTCTGGGATCTATTTCTGACCTTTTTGACAATTTGATATCTCTGAATGAATCAACATGCTTTCTGCTATCACTCAATCTAGAACCAGAGGATTCAACACTGCTGCGATCAGGAGATTTTTTTGAAAAAGGCATTTCAGCTCGATTTAGTTGGTTCTTAGATGAATATCTACTACTACTGCTGCCAGTTTTGTATGCAGGTCTTTCACTAGTACTGGGGTCTTCTTGCAGATTTCTATCTGCCACTTTTTCAGCCAATAACTTCCTCTTCTTTGATCCTGCAGTTAAAAACTGCCAGTTACCCGAATTTGAATTTCCTCTATTCTCACGTTTACTGTAATCTTCTCTATTCTTTTTTTCCCTTAGCATACCTATAGAATCATTTTCACGACGGAAGTTTCGGTTTTTCGAACTAATGTCACCGCGAGCATCTTCTGATGAACACAAACTTTTGGAAACATTTTTTTCATGGCTGGAATCAAGTCTTTCTCCTAAGAAAAAACAAGAAACAATAACGTTTGATGCAAAAGTGGGAAAAAAAAAACACCAATATAAAAACCTCTTCAGTCGAACAACATGAAATTCATCGCTCTCTGCCCTTCAATTACACTAGTATGAAATCATTTAATCTTATGCACGTCTAAAATGCTATCCATGAAAAGGTGTATGCATTTGTCTGTTTTCCATCATCAGATGTTGCGTAGGTGAGATAATAATTTACCCTTAAACCATATTGCATCATTCCTTGGCTTACCATAATGAGAAGTTATTACAATGCTTTCACACGTATTTCCACAGCGAGGGGGTGAGATTCTGTTGCAAAATGTAAAATGTCAGTTCTAATAATGGCCATATCAAGTCTTGAGGTGGTTTTCCAGAGTAACAAGAACCTGGTAATGAGAGCTTGTCTTCCATTTAAAAGGCCCTTCACACAGAGATCAGTTCAGGCCAAAAATATTTAAAATTCACACATAATAAGTACAGGCAATTACCTGCCAATCATTTTCAGCTTCTGAATATAGAAGACAAGTAGCAGCACTTCTCGAACACATAATACACATTTCTTCCAAAGCAACCATCTTTGCATTAGGCACATACACAACATTTTCCAGCATTCCTGAATTCATTACAAATTCTTCAGAGGAATATTTATAAGGTGCATGTGTGGTCTAGTAGTACTAGCGTAAAACAAGAACAACCAGATTATGGCAAATTCCTGTCAAATATGCAGCACACGTATAGAAGCTTCCCATTTTTAAAAAAACGTTGCAACAATTTGCAATAGATCTGTAACATTACAATAAGATATTAAATGCAACATAGCATACACCTGCTTGTTAAAAAGAGGATTGTTCAGCCCACATTGCAAGGCATCCTAGTTAAAAAAAATTAGATGTTACTCAACCGGTATTTCACAATAGACCACAACTAGATGTCGGGAGGATATGATTGAAGTGTTTAAAATTTCTACCTGGCTGGTATATGATGACCCATCAGTTATTAGCATGCCATAGGCCCAGTTCTTCGATAATGAGATTTCACTGCTGGTTAGTTACTGACACTTCCGGATTGTGGTGTTATAGGGACTGTTTCACCCCCCCCCCCACACCAAACTAGATTATTGGGGACCATTGTAATTTTATTATACATATAGTGAAGGCAGATCCACAAACACAAAAATTATCACAAACGCTATAATTCTGCTGCTTTTCCCCTACAGTTGGGAAGATGGATGAAAGCCCTTTTAACACATAACATGCAGAATTTAAACATTCATAAATGCATTATAGAACACACACAACACACATCATGTATGCACCATTCCATGGGAAATTTGTCAGAGCAGTGTTCCGGAGGTGCATGTACAGTTTAGTATGTCAGTTGTGTGCAGCCGGGAGAAAAGAAAAATACATAATGTATTGATACTATATTTTCAAACACTTCTATCTGTATATTTCTGACAGAACTTACCCGCTTTTTTTAAGAGAAATAACAATATAGCAATTTATGAGAATTATGTCTAATTCAGAAATTAAGAAAATCTATATGAAGTAAGGAAGTCCCAAGAGATAAGTGTATAGAAACCACTACTCAACTTTGCACATACTTCATAAAAATTTCTATAAGGAATTTATAACAATTTGGTGCATACTAAAAAGTGCCGAGTATTGTACAGCAAATATCTACATTGTTCACACAACATGCAACTAAGAAAGGTATTTCACACCGAGATGCTGGCAGACTATTTATTTTGATGTAAAATCCATACCTATTTTATCACATGAAACTACTTTGAAGTTAATAGTAATTCCACATGTTTGACATTTATTTAACACAACAAATAAATTATTTTTCTTAATGCAGGCAAGAAAAAAAAATCCTTACTCACCACGTTTTTTCTCTTTAATGTCCAATTTTGCTTCACCTAGACAAACATTTTTATTCTGGAGCGGGCTTGCATGAGGTGATACTGACCGTTTTTTCGAAGTATCCTGTTCATTATTCGTCCTGTATCTTCGACTATTTGGAAACTTCTTTGCCTCACCAAATTTCTTCTTATCATCGGACCTATGAGACTGCTTTTTCTGAGATGCAGACTTCACTTCTATTTTTTCACTTGTAGACTTGCCGTGTTTAGTACAATGCTTGGACCTTTTTACTTCACCTGGAATAACTTTCAAACATGCAGAACTTTCATGCTCACCCTCAGTAACAGCTTTCTGATCACCAGAAGAAAGTTCACCACTTGATTTTGAAGCAACGGCACATGTTGGCGTACATACTTTTAGATTAGGACGATCAGCAATGCATTCGTAATTTCCTATGCTTCCCGATTTGGTTTCGCAAGTAACCATACTTTTTGCCACTGATACAGATTCATCATTTCCCATAACAATTTTGTCAGCACTGTCAAAAACTATGACCACATCATCATCATCTTTTTTCCCAGTGGGCGACAACTGAATCTCAGAACTTTGTGATTGGGAATGCATCTCCTGCAGGGGTGAAAAAATATACGGCTAAAGAAGAAAAATATGAGAGAAAATTTTACTCAGCTTCGAATTTTCAGAATCATTCAGAACCTGAATGAAATATTGATTTACAATGACGGTAATGAACAATCAAAATGACAAAACTATTGTATTATCCACATGCAATCTGAATGCCTATTTTGTCAGTCAGAGCCTAAATTTTACATGCCTTATAAACAATCAAGGAGGTTTCGTGACCAGACGCTCATCTAATAAGCATACTTTAAATCAATGGTTCCCAAACTCTGGGTTGTGATCCCCTAGGGGGGGGGGACGCATAAATGAGCTGGTGTAGGGGGTGTGGTGAAAGATTTTTTCCAAAATTTGAATATCTGAAAATAAATTAAATTTTGTTTTCGCAACATAAACAAATTTACATGACAAACCTAAAACACCTCTAAGGACTCTTATCTGAGATACTTATCATCCACTCACTAACGAAAAGCAAATCACACAACTAATAAATTAGAAACCGCAAGGTGTCTGAAAAAATGAACTCCACCAAAATGGTAAAATATGTTAAAAGAAACATTTTTTCCTTTTTTTGTACTTGCAGACAGCCCTGTAAAACTTTAATTATCAGGTTTCAGGAAATCATTTACTTGCAGATATTGATGATTGAAGCTCTACAATCATTTAACTTTCATTGGTTGTTAAACACAGGTTGATATGTGACCTATCCTTCGCTTACACACACATACAAGCACGAGCAGATGTATCTCGATCAGAATATGTTTCAAAAAAATTTGAAAAATGTATTGATTATGCACATAGGCTAATTATGAATGATATCGGTACAGTATGGCACCTATCAATAAAATGTTAACAGAAGTTTAAAAGGGGAGGGGGAAGGTCACCAATAAAATTTTTGTCAAAAGGAGGATGCATTTCAAGTTTGGGAACCACTGCTTTAGATGATTTAATGTCAATATATGGTCAATATCATGCTTATAATGCTTTCCCCCTGCTTAGTACAACTTATTTTTATGGTCCCAACTCTAATTCTTATTAAGATTACTCATTTAAAGAATTTTCTTGCTGATGTTTTTTCATGATAATTTTTTGAGAAACCTTATAAGCTGGATCCACAGTATATACTATTTAGTTCAAAAAGTTCCCAAACTTATTTTATTATGGAAGAAAGAGTACAGGTACAACCTATTAACATTTGGTGTTTCCTTCAAAGTAAACTACCCTGCGCAGTTATGCATTTTTGTCACCATTCATACGAAGATGTAAATGCAGATTGCAAGCTTCCTTTAATCACATCCTCCAAAGCTTTTGTCGCTGCATCGATTTGGAACCAGAGAATTGTTGCCCCTTAAGCAAATTCTTCATTTGAGGAAAATGAAAAAAATTACATGGGGCAATATCGGGAAAATACACTGGCTGTGAAAGTATCAGAATGTGATGTTTGACAGGAAATTAGACATCCAAAGAGATCTGTGCACTGGTGCATTATCATGATGGAGCTCCAACGACTTGGCCTTCCAAAGAACTGATTGCTGCGTCTCACTGAATCGCACAGACGTTTAAGAACTCACAGGTCCCTCCTCATGTCAGATTTACCTGTCAAAACATCCCATTCCAATAGTTCTACAACCAGCTCATTCCCTTGATCGCATCCCATATGACTTTTTCCTCGGATATAAAAAAAATATTTTCAGGTTCCAAAGAGGAGCAGCGATAAAGGCACTGGCTGATGCAACAAAAGAATTCTTGCAATACGCATTCATGTCTTCATATGAACAATGGCAAAAATTCATAATTGCACAGGGTAGTTACTTCGAAAGAAATATCAAATGAACAGATTTTATCAGCACTCATTCTTATGTAATAAAACAAGTTACAGAACTTTTATAAGTAATATACATCTTGATATTATATGCCATACTTTTTCCTACATAATTTTTCCCATAAATATAACTATGGGATAGATATAGGGCCTAAGCCTACCTGCCTTTCGCCATGGATAATTTATAATAGATTTTGAGGAAGAAAAATTCTAAGGTGACTGATTAATATTAATAAATTTTCCTTAGCTGAAAAATTTGTAAGCCGAGGTATCACTATAATATTGATTATATGATTTGAATTTTTCTAGGTGACTGTGTGCACTTGTACGACAATTTATCAATTTATCAGCATTGTCTTGACCACAGAAAGATAGCCTTCATCACAGAAAGAAAGGGTCCATTCTCCAATACAAGGAAATGGGGGAGGAGAAAAAACACCCTTCATCAGCGACCCTGGAAGACTTTTTTTTTCTCCCTACTGAAGAATGAATCCGCTTTTTGTGATGATCATTAGTCAGACAATGCCTCGCACAGTGGGCTGAAAGACATTTACAGAAGTTATCTTAAGACATTCACAAATTTTTTGGTATGTAAGTTATACCTATTGAAATATCATGAAGTACACATCGGAGCACCAAAGAAGGTAAACATGGTAATGAAAAACAATCAGTATATAAAAGTTTTACACATTTTCAAAAATAAAATTTCGATCAAATGACATGTGCGTGAATAGAACCTTGTTATACCAACCCTTGATATATCTTGGATTTAAATACATTTTCGACACAAATTAAAAATATATAATTTTTTTATTCACCTCGTTACATAACATAGGTCAAACAATTTTCCTCAACAGCCAAGGTATAACAGGGTCCTCCTGCACACAATTTAACGTGTATTAAAAAGGTAACTACTTACACTATCATCATTCTTTTCAGAAGTAATTATCTCTAAATCTGGACTTTTAGCTTTATTTTCCATATTTAAAACAATGGGAGTTTCAGCCACTGGTTCTACAGATTCAACGGGCTCAGGAATCTCTGATTTACCACACTCATTGGACATACCTTCAGAACAAACTGCACTAACACAACAAACCGAAAACTTATTATTTGACAGGATCAAAACCTTCGGTTTGTAAAAGTCCAGCGCTTTATACGATTTAAAATACTTTGGAACACAAGTGCGATACTCAACACTGAATTCGTTCTCTTTGTTGTCATCATCTACATGCTCATCCAAAATTTCCAAGTCGGAGAAATATTCTTCCTCTTCAGTGTTTGTATGCTCAAATGAGCCTTCGGAAATTTTCTCCCAGTTTTCAGCAGAAATGTCATCAACAGAAAGAGAAGATTCTGAGATTTCATCTAACTCATTTTCAAAAGTTTTTTCGACTGTTAGCTGAGAACTGGCTTCTTCAGTTTCTTGCAGAGATGCTTCTTTTTCTTCAATTAGTATACTAGAATCCAGGACACGGAGATTTTCATTATTTCTACCAGCCTGCTTCCATTTACTTGATCCTCTGATCCCTGGGTGGTTTGACAGCCTCGTAATGAGTTGGTTACATTGGGATTTTTTGTTACTCATAGTTATTTTTCAAATCCGAAGAGCTAAACAAGCAAAAAGAACATTCAAGTAAATTCTAGAAACTTAATGTGCAAACATATTTACAAATGTAGATCACAATGAAACAAACGGGCTCTTCAATACTAATGTTCACATGATCAATTTACTGACTGATTACAGCTATAGCCTAGGTACTAGAATTCTGATAAGTCTGCAAAACTAAAAGAAGGAAGCCTACCACTATTATGCACCATTCGTTTTTAACTGCTGGGAACTACTACTACAATCACAATAAATTTCAGTTACGCAGCAGGGCCGTCATTTCAATTTTTCCCAGGGGGGGGGGGGGGAGACCAAAGCACATGTACTCAATGTATGCATATATATATTTGTGTATATATATACCATTTTTAGTGTATTTTTAAAAGCCAGGGGAGGGGCAACGGGTGCCCCCCCCCCTAAATGACGGGCCTGTTATGCAGATTAATTACTCAGAGAGTTGGGCGGTTTTAATTAAGTTTATCAATCACTTTTCTTAATCAGCATTTTTTAAAGTACATTTCAAAACAAAGTTGAAGATAGGAATTCTGTGTTTAAACCGTTAAAACTGTTCGCAACAGGGAAGTGCATGAAATTATCTTATTGTAAATTGTGACACAGAAAGGATTTTAAAATTTTAAAACTCAGAGCACAGCCAAATCAACCTATTTCCAGAGTTCAGATACTTAACCCATTCAATGTTTTTGACCTAACATTAGGACCTACATCAAATGCTCCATGGAAGAAATGAAAAACACCATTCCTTCACTGCTGATTGTTAATTGTTATGCCAAGTTTGTTTGTGTGCCGATCTGAGATAAGTAACCAACCATATGAATTTTTTATGCGAGTGAAGAGGAAAAACATGTTTCACACTTATAATTTCCTCCCTCCCCACTTGTCTTTGCTTGAGGAGCTGGCTGTATGTTAGAATAATTTCATAGAGGGAGAGGATTTGAAACTGATTGGTTTCTAATCAAATTAGAAATATCAAGTTCAATATGTAAAGACATGAAGTTATTGAAAATGTTAGGAGGGACGTTGTCCTTGAGTGGTGTGCTGAGAATTCCTATGCTATGTACGGCTGTCACAGAATATTTCATTGTGGGCCAAGCAAAGCACACTAGACGAATGTCAAATTTGGGAGGACCCACTCAACAATGGATTTTATCAAAGAAGCTTGTGTTGTGTCTTCTTGACTTTGTATAGCAAAGGCTGCAGTTAGAACTGGGTCACACATTGGGAGGGAGAAAAATAAAGGTGGCAAAACATGGCGGATTTGAAAAGTAAAGGCACGGCGGGTCACACAATTCCCAATACACTAAATATTTTTTTGTAAAGTTTTCGAAAGGGTTGGCAAGTTTTTCCCGCAGTGGTAAAAACCACCCAGGCAAAAATCGTTTTTGCCAGAGGCAAAAAAAAAAATTCATAGGATTAAAAAATTGGACTTACATGTTTTCAACTCTATAAATAAAGTCTTTTACTTTTAATTTAATACAAAAAATCAATTCAATTTAATACAAAAAGAAACACAAACTCTGGTTTAAGAATTATATTAACAAGGATATACGTGGTTATTAATCCATACTTAGAATAAGACAACCCTAAGTATTCTTTATGGACTTTGTATAATATTTCATCATGTGTATATATATATATATTGTTTACAATTTTTGTTAATTGCATTTTTAATTGGGTTGCTATATTTTTTAAATATATGACATCTATATTTTTATGGGCATCTTTTTCTCAGCCACCTCGTTGGGCATTTTGCCTGTTTGTGACTTTGTATTTGTATATTTATCAATTTTTAATGAGAATAAATTGTTTTACAAAAGCATTTAAAACACTTAATACCCTTACCATTCACAAAATTGTGTTTGAAATGAAAGTAGCAAATTCTGTCTAAAGTAAACCAATTCTTTTTAAACGTAGCACAATAATACTCCAAAGTTATGCAATAGGGTGGGACAACTGCGTAAGTGGAGATGTAGTTTTCCATAGAAATATATATACACATTAGTTAATTGGGACCAAATTATAGAAAAACCACCTATCTTTTTCTTTCTTACTATGACTATAATGCTATGGTACTCTTCTATGGAGCTTCATGAATTTAAGTTGTGTTGTGACTGCAATCCGGTCTGGTAAAAAGAAGACAATATCTGTATTTGCACTCTGAAATCTGTGCAAATGAGAAAATGCTTTGAATGTTTTGATAACATCTCGACCAATCAAAAGAAATTAGCTGCTCGTGTGTGAAGACAAAACAAATTTCAGCCATGAATTGAAGTTAACTGAAAGTTGCAGACCAGGTGATTGTCAAAGCGAATATATTAAACAAATTATTTTTTAAACTTGGTGCTGGACTTCGCTTATAAAATTGTGATTTTTTTCTGTGAAAAATATCACATACCAAACAAGCCTTGTAATTCCATTCTGAAATCCTGGCAAAGTTTTCATCTTTACATAATGTAACCACTAAAAAATTGGCATATATAACTTCATATTAAATATGTTTTGATTGAATAAAACATTTTTTTACTAGATTATTACTTAATGATCTCCACTATTTTGGCAATAATCCAGTGATTATGTTTGAACTTCAGAAATGTGCATTTTTCACAAAAAATTGTGCAATTCTGAAATCTCATAACTCAGGGTAGTGTAAGTTCAGGAATTACTGTACAGCAAAACTTCACTACAACGATTTTCGATCTAGCAGATAAATCCCTCTACAACAATATTTTTTTCTTGACCACAGAGTATAATTACATCAAGATTGGTAACTCTATCAGGGTTGGCAAGTTTTTGCCATAGGTGGAAAAAGCCATGGTAAAAACTGGCCTGGCAAAAATAGATTCTTTCCTCAACTATCTTTGCATGAGATATTTTTATACATTTATTTTACCATTTATTATGCGAATGACATAGTTTTGAACTCAAATTTCAATTAAATAATCAATCATTTTTATGGTTGGTAAGTTTTTGCCATAGCTGGAAAAAACTATAAGTAAAAAGTCCTATGTCAAAGGTTTTTTTTTTGGGGGTCCATGTCATGATCCATTCAATAAGTCAAGAGCCTTGGTTTAACGGTTAATTCCCAATTTACTATATATTTTTGCCAAGCATAAAACAAATCGATACTTCCCACATTTATTTATGCCCAGTATCATTTAGATTAAAAAATTTATGTGTGCAAAATAATTGTATATTGTTATAATGACCCTTCATCTGTATAGGCCAATAGGAAAACATAACTGACTTTTCCTAAGAGCGTTGCAATGAATGATCGTTATAGCATGGGATCATTATAATATATTATAACTGTATCTCTATTTATTTGTAAATGTATTTTCCACCAGATTGCTTCACAATACAACAGTATAAAGTTGATTGCTGTAATGATTTAAAGTCTCAATTACATATAATAAACACATTTAGACAAATTTTTTATTCATAAAACTATTTTTGGTGGTTTTTACCACTGTCTTGGCAAAAAGCCCAACCCTGGTAAAAAGAATAATTTTTATCAAATTTCCCATGGTTTTTCCACTTTTTGCCACCAACAACCACACCCCAACCCTGGTTTTCAACTATGTCAAAAGAGCGATACATCGCAAACGTTATCCTCTCTGGCACTAAAACACGGATCTTTTTAGGTCTTCTGTCTTGATTGCAACACTAGTAAATAGCACCAAATTGAGCCTGGCAATAAACCACATATTGGGAATTCACCACACAGTGAACTTAAGTGAAGGCAAGCTACCTATGTAGATGCACTTAAATGCAACATACAACAATGCAGCATCACTGATAAGAAATCACTTTCATCTATAAAACTTTCTATTGGGAATATTAGCATCATTATTTATACCAGGTATGATTTTACACATTAAAATAAACTAGATTAATTCAACTCATCTCATTTATTTACAAATAATAGCAAAGATTTTTTGGAGGGGAGGTGAAGTAGATAACGAATTGTACAGGGGATTTCTCACTAAACTTTAGGGGATGCTCAGAATGTTGTTACAAAATACTGTAGTTGCTTGAGTACCCACTGCACCCCCCAGATAGGAGGCCACTGTCAGGATCCTTGTGTCTGGTCCAGGACAGAGTTAAATGGGAGGCCCAAAAGTATTAAAAACTTTCACAAATTCTGGAATTACGTCATTCATAAATTCTGAATTTTCATCAATTCTGAAATTATCTCTGTCATTAGTTTGTTTTATTCGCAAATTTTTGATTACTTTACTTCCTGATTCTAATAATTTTTTCATGAATATTGAATTTTTAACAAGAATTCTTAATTATATACTTTTTAATTGGTCATTTTAATTTTATCATTATTTTTGGAGTTAATTCTTTACTTTTTTTTTGTCTCTTAGTGGGAAAAACAATTTATTTTATTTAGATATTTACTCAAGCGCATACAGGATGACCTACGTTTTTGAGGCAGTGAAAATTGAATAAAATCCACGTCCTATACATCAGTAAATTATGTATTTTTGATCTTGATTCCCTTATTTAGTCTAACAATGTTGTTTTCTTTATTGTTTGTGTCGTTCATTTTTTAAATTTTAATTCATACCATCGAATACTATGCCATCCCTTTTTAGCAAATTTTTTCTTATACAAAACACATCTGAAAAGATGACTTCGTTTCAGTTCTGTAGACATCTTGTCCTTTTACTAGCATTTAGCTACTGCTCTCTTCCCTGTCTCAGCTTTCTTCATCACATTATGAATTAACTGTTCTTATACCGTCCATTCAAAAAATTTTTCTTCCTCTTTGCATTTTCTTTCAAATATTGTAAAATATGTAATTTACAAGGATGACGTCACTCTCCGCTACCATACGATGGATTATACGGCACCTGTTCCCAAATTTGATTCATGTGTGTCTCCCCCCCCCCCATAATAGGCTAACAGGACTCCATCCCAGGGCGAATTTTTTTCACGCAATATTGGGGCCCATCAGACTACAGCCTTGGGTGACGGCTGCTGCAGTATGTGGGAGCCATTTTATGGTAGTCAATTACAGTTAAGCTGTAGTGAAACACATTTAAGGGATGGATGCAATGATCAGTGTCCCTTTTTAATAAGAATTCAGTTACCTCTATTCAAGGGACAGGATTTGGGGAACCCATGGGTGCACCTCACAGAGGTGTTTCATTGTGTATGTCATCTACGCGGAGAAATTTGAATATCCGTGGAAATAATAGATCACATAACATGGCAATATGAAAATCGATTAGATCTCTATGGCATACATGTTGACAAGTCATCGCAACGCTATTAATCATTGATAAGTTGATCAAATTTAAATTACGAAAACAATAAAACAAAATAAAAAAAACACACAACGTGAACGTAGAGTCAAACCAAGGGATATGAATTTCCTTGATGGTGCTTGCGGGCGAGGAGCATCCCTTTCTCCTACAAGCAGCTTTCTTTCAAAACTAGAGCAACTCCCAACGCAATTTCTAAATTTCGGGAGGCTCTGATAGTTTTTCAACGAGATGAATCACTCATTCGTGCGACATCTACCAATCACGATTACAAATAATTATTAAAGTTTAATCATCACGAAGCCATCTGTGCCTGGAAAACGCATCAACAAACAACTACACTTCATTTCACTTCACCCGTAATGATGTTGAAACTGTAGGTGAAATGACTCATAGATGGCGCTACGGGCATTCTCAGCCGAGTTCCAATTTTAGTCTTTTTATTACAATTAAAAAACGATTCACCTTCCCTGGAGGAAGAAAAGAAAATTACGAGAACCCAAACCAAAGCGTATTAAAGACGCTTTGACCCAAACCTTAAAAAATTCTGCGTACGCCCATGCCATGCCTCGCATTCAGAGGCGGCTCTGGTAATTTAAGAGGTTGTCCCAATGATTTATTTTTAAAAGACAACCCCCAAATAAAATGTATGAATACATGTCCGTACCGTAACTACGGACAGTGGCTACGATGGCCCCGATCAATAAGGCCGGATCTTGAACCACGCGGCCGCAGAAGGCACCAACTGAAAAGAAAATGACGTTTTTTTTATCACTAAAATAAGATTTACTTACACTTGAAAAATGTCCAGAACCGGCACTGCTGGGCAATATCTTTTAGAGCACCTCTTTAGCAGGAATTTCCAGGTCCTCTGGGATATTGTTTTGCTGTCCTTGGCTCAGATGCAGGGTATCAAACACCATAAGCAAGATTTTCTCAGGGGCGTTAGGGTTTCCATCATTTCGTTCGATTTTTGCTGTATAAAAACCACTAAAATCTCGGCTCAATGTCCACCCCTTGGCAGGTCCGTCTTAAGAGCATCAAGAGCTCACGGTGAATAGATTCCTCTGAGCGTCCCCCCCCCCCCCAACTATAAATGTCTGCCTGCCTACCAACTTCACGTGCTTAATCTCGAAAATCTTAACTAGATCTCATAATCATGAGATGCCCGGGGTGGGCCTATGCGTTTAAACGGCACTGCATTATGCCCCCCCCCCATAAAGGTGGGGCTAACAAGGTTCCGATCAACACCTCTTATAGATAGAAAGCCTCCGCACGCTGCTTGTGACGTAAGTAAGTAGTCCATCTGCACTGAGAATATTCAGGGAGAAAAATTCCGCGCTCGTGGCCGTATCATCGTTGTGCGGAAAAGAAATGATCGGGTTCAGGATTGACGAATTCTATGCCCCCCCATCCAGTCACCATGTGGTATTTGTGAGCTAATCAGGAAGATTCTACGCCAAAATAAGAAACGAAATAGGATGCCGTGTTTCAAAATGTGGCAAACTTGCTACGTAGTCTGAATGACGTTTATGGCAACCCGTGCGGAGGCCTATCTCAGCGCATCCAGCCCAGGAAGATTCTTCATTTTTTTTGTTTTTCACGCTACTACTTAACCGTACATGAACAGGGTTGAGCTTGTTTTGTGTTCTTGCTGCATGAAACTGCTGCGTTCAAATTCACGGACCCGTGTAAATATATAGGGTTCCTGATGTGGAGCCCTGCAGTCAAATTAGAAAATGAAATTAATCAACTCTGATGATTTTCTCTGCACAGAAGTTTTACATAGTGTGCCATATATATATGAATCCAAATGAAATTTTTAGTCTACCTTACACAGGGCTGCAACTAGATGCTTGGTCAGCCGGAGCAAGCACACATTTGGGCACCCCCTCATAATGTCGAAGGAGAGGTTAAAGAGTGAAATTTTCGCCCCCTCCAGTCCGACGCCCGGGGTACTAGACCCGCCTACACCCCTCTAGTTGCGGCCCTGACCTTACACATTAATTGTGAGGATCAAATTTTCCACTAATGTAATATACACCGAATGTTCAATGTATACAAATTTTATTCCAGTGGTTGATAACTTTATGATTTTACATGAATTTACAGATCAAAAATCCTCAAAACAATAGAAAAACACAAAAAACTACACTAATGTAGAGTCTAGATAATTTGTTCGGAAAGTTCAAGGTTCCATATATATATAATTTGAGGTCCTGGAATTTATCACAATTGCTTTTCTCAGAGCCTTACTTTTTCTGTTTTTTTTCACAAGGAATGTGATTTGTTTAGTTTTTCTATGAATTCCAGGTATTCTAATTTGAAGAGGAGTTTTCAGGGACTGAAAAGGTCTACATCCCTAGGTTAGAGTCTTCGTTGGGAGCCCCCAGGACAGAAATTTTCACAGATCCTCTATACAAAATTTGTACTGTAAAAAAACAAAAAAATCATATTTTCATATTGGGTGGCAGAGCTATATTAAGAGCATCATGGGCCCCTGGGCCAAGTGGTTTTCTGAGGCCCTAAAAGGTAAATCCCAAGAAAATTTCAAACAAATCTCATTTCTGTGAGGCCCCTCTTCTCTTGAGGTGCCCAGGTGGGCCCATGCATAACGACAGGGCTAGAGCCCCTGTCAGCTGTAGTTATAAAGAGGACATAGGACATCTACTGCACTTAAAATATTCAAAGATACATTTCATTGACAGAATACATTTTTATGTCTCTGACAGATCACAAAATTTTTAACCACATTACGAAATTCTCTAATTCAGTAAACTATAATTCGGTGAACCAAGAACTAAAACGGTAAAAGTATATGAATATATAGGCCCCAAAGAAAACAAGTTAGAACAATTTCATCAGAGAAGAATAAGTTCCAACCAGTCCGATGGCCCAGGGATGAACGACTTGGTATTTCTCTTAATTTTTTTTACTACACTGCTGGCCACCGTAAATGCAACACCCTGAAGGAAGCATGCAAATAATATGAAATTTACAACATGCATTAGCGGAGGTGAGATATGCAAATGATTAGAATTTCAGCGCAGACGCACATCACGCGCACTTGTGGCGCCACTTCAAAGCGCTATTTAAGGCTTGGAGATTTCGACGATTTGAAGTACGGCAATTGTGTTTTTCTTGTGGTTTTTTCAAAAAAAACGATCAATTATGCCTCGTAGAAAACAGCGATCATCTTTTGATCAAGTATCCGAGTTCGATAGAGGAAGGATAGTGGCCTACCGAGATTGTGGATTATCTTTCAGGGAAATCTGTAGTCGTGTTGGACGAAACCAAACAACTGTAATGCGGATATGTGATCGTTGGATGCTGGAGGGTACGACGGACCGACGTGTTCGATCGCATCCACCTCAGTGCACCACTTCACGTGATGACACGCGTATTGTGCACACATAAGCCACATCACGAACCATAGCACAGCACATTCAGTCTGTACCGCATCATCCAGTGTCTGCGCGTACCATTCGACGCCGTTTACAGCAGAGTGGTCTGTCCGCAAGACGTCCATTGCTTCGTCTACCCTTGACGCAGAACCACAGACGTTTCCGCCGCCAATGGTGCGATGAAAGAAGGATGTGGACGGCACAATGGAATGAAATTGTCTTTACTGACGAGTCACGCTTCTGTCTGCAACACCACGATGGTCGGATTCGAGTCTGAAGACACCGTGGAGAGAGGATGCTGAACATCTGCGTTATGCACCGCCACACTGGTCCTGCACCAGGTATTATGGTATGGGGCGGTATTGGATATCACTCTCGCACTCCTCTAGTACGCATTGCCGGTACTTTAAAAAGCCAGCGCTACATCTCCGAGGTGTTGGAGCCAGTTGTCCTTCCTTACCTTCAGGGCTTGCCCACAGCCATATTTCAACAGGATAATGCGCGACCACACGTGGCACGCATTGTCCAAAGGTTTTTCGTCAATCGCCAGATTGAATTGCTTCCCTGGCCAGCTCGCTCTCCGGATCTTTCGCCGATAGAAAACATGTGGTCCATGGTTGCTCAACGATTGACCCAGATTACATCCCCAGCTGTCACACCAGATCAACTTTGGCAACGCGTGGAAGCTGCTTGGTCTGCTGTACCCCAAGAACACATCCAAAGTCTCTTTGAATCAATGCCGAGGCGTGTGGCAGCGGTGATCTCCAACAATGGCGGCTACTCTGGCTACTGATTTTGGCAGGAACCACACTTCACAGAAGTCTATAAATTTAATCATTCGATGCTTGGTCAACATGTTATCTACAAAATAAATATTGTTGCGATATCTCTTGTCTTTCTTGGTGTTGCAATTTGGGTGGCCAGCAGTGTATATGGTATATTTGACGTAAAATAAATGTAAGGAGATTCCAAAAGTTGTTTTCTATTGTTTTTCTGATAATCCGAGGTAGCCTCGGTCATGTTCACCCCAGATTATCAAGACTCTACTGTACTTCGTGTTCAAAGATCCTTTTTACTGACAATGCATTTTTATGTCTCTTTGACAGATCACCACAACATTTTCAGCCACATTGCAAAATTATAAAAGGTAAATTCAAAAAATCAATGAGATCACTAATTAATTTTTTCAGATTCCTAAAATACTGTTTTCTTTCATATCACTGAGAGGTGCTTGGCCATATGCTTGTGCGATGAGCTTAATGTCATTTTTCTCTTCAATAAGAAAAAGTAGTACCTCTGTTCCTGAACAGTCCTTTGACAGATGCCGTATCAACATGAACCACAAAAATCAATGAGTTTAAAATCTGAACTTATTTTGTCAGCTCGGTTATTACAATGCGTGTTATAAAACCAACAAGAATGGCAAATACAACTGTAACAATCGTTCCATGGGTTACTCCAAAGCCATAAATCTATGGGGGAAAAATTATGAAATCAATTACCCTGCAAAATCAATTGTCTTATTAAAAAACAAGGCGATTAAAATATTAGTTAAATTAACACTATATTTCAATATTAAACAATAATTGAAAAAAACTTTGAACAAAAAAAAAAAAAGATAATAAAATTAAATGAGTATTCATACAGGGGGGTGTTAATGTACCGACAAACTCAGAGGGTTATTAGTAGGCATCAAGAGGAACAAAAATTGCAATGGAACATGGTGTCGCAAACCATGTTGAGAGGGTTAAAATTGCATGCAGGCGCTGAGTCCAGAGGAGATGAAAGGTAGATGTCAGTTGATCGCTGAATGTGTTCCTGGGTTCGCTCACCATATCTGACATAAGCAGTGTCGCAAAACGCATACGCTAGAGTAAGAACACGAGCTGCGGACGACATAAATTAGAGCTATTGCGGTAGTAAGCACGTGTAGCAGTTAGTTGTCTGTTTCAATGAGTATCGTGATGGCTGACTACATGAACAAGGAATACGCTGATATGCATCTGATTTATGGTCGAGCAGATGACAATGGGTGCTTAGCACAGCAGATGTACAAACCGCAATATCCGATGAGGCATTGCCCGCACTGTCCGGCATTCGTTTTTACGTTGTTATAGACTGTGCAATGATGGCAGAGGCCACCACTTCCAACAACTCTTGTAATAATTAATCAAATAAATCTAAATCTTTTCTAGTTATTATTGTACTTTTTTGTTGTTCTATAGTGACGTCGAAACCTGCATGTGTTTTTCGTAATTTTCACCCTCTCAACGTGGGGTGCGACACCATGTTTCATTGCAATTTTTGTTCCTCTTGATGCCTACTAACAACCCTCTGAGTTTGTGAGTCCATCAACAGAACATCCTGTATACTGGAAAAAGAAACAGAAATGAAGTAAAAAGTCGAGGAAAAAAAATTCTTTCTAGAATGAAAGCTACTGTATTTTTAAATATGGGTGATTTTCACCAAAGCAGAGACACAATAGAGTTTGAAGGCTCTATAATAGAAAATACAAAAGAAAAAGTCAATTCTAAACCCTTTCTAACCCTTGGAAAAAAATTATTAGTGTGGTGTCCACACATGTAACTCATCAACAAAAGTTTCTTCCCCCTTCCACTACTGGGGTTACCAGATTCAAAAACTGAGAAAGAAACAGTGGCCTTGGAGCCGGGGGTGCTCGAGCACACACTGAAGTTTGTATAACAGGTCCGAGCACCCACAGAATTGATTCAGAAATTGAATTTTCCTACATGGAACTAAAGACGAGCACCCTCAGGTTCAAAACACTTCTGTGCGCCCCTGGAAAGGAGGACACTTAGCAGTGCACAATTGTCCTCAGTTGTGAAAATAGGAAAACGTCACTTTTACCTATTTTCACAACAGGTGGTGCCACTATACTGACCAAAAAACACACACACACAATCACCACCACAATAATTTTCCCCCAACAAAAACAGAATTGCTTACATATAGCCTGGAGCAGGTTGAAAGGTTTTCTTTCTCCACCTTAAGGTTTTTTTCTCTCTCAGAAGCGTTGCTTTTTTTTGTTGACAGACTGTTTGCCATAGGAATCAGCATTGTGTTGTTCACACCCTATTTTCTTTATTTCTGAATGGAAGAGGCAACACCCTACTCACTGCAGTACACAGCATTAGCTGTTGGTGAGCAAACAATGATGTTCTTAAAATAATTATTGTGGTTTTGTTCTTCGAGAATTGTTTTCAGACTGCCTTTTTCATAAGCTGGCCCATGGTAGCAAGCTGGACTGCAGAATTTCATCTACCCTGCTTGGAGGCACAACTTGGGTTCTTATATTGTGGGAATTTTGACAGCAATTGGCCAAAGCATGTAAAAATGTGTGTGGGGGAAAAACACACCAACTCATATTAATGAAGAGATATATTTCAAAGTAAAAAAAAATCTCCCAGGAAAAAAAAGATAAATAATTCTGGAAACCTGAACAGGACAAAAGGGGTGAATTTTCTAAAATGTAGGAGGACAATTGAAATGACATTAAAAAGTAGAACTTCTACCCTACTCACTACCCAACTGTTTAAAAAAATTGCTGTGAGGTAATAAAACCTCTTCCAAAAACAATGGGGGGGGGAAGAGGGTATATCTATACACATTTGAACACAAATCACCCCATTTGGAATCACTTGTACCTTCTGCATACATTCCACTTGCATTACATTGGATCAGGCTCAGCTATACTTGGTCTGCATTGAGGTTGAACCTCTGGTTCCAGATATTTAAATAATTATATAATTATTTTACTTCATCATATTTTTATTAATATATTGTATTTGTTACTCTCAATGGAAAAACTAGTACCTTTTATCAAAGCACATAAACCATTTTTTTCTCTATTAAACAATGTCATAACATTAAAACTGAGCCAAAACTTATGGTTAAAAAATTTTTCTTTTATTGATTTGTACTTATTGTATGCCAAAATGCCCTTTAAAAATGAAATATATATATATTTTTAAATTAATCAATTAAAATTTGTTCGATATATTTACTAGAACTGTTTGAGTTAGGAGATACACATATTGCACACCAGCAAGAACAAACAACTTACAACTCAAAAATTCACAAATTTGAGTTAATTCCACATATTCGAAACAACATTTTTTTCCCAACAAGTCATTAATATTCACATTCTTGTAGTTACAAAACTGGCTACTAAGCAACAAAGTTTCATTCTAGTAAACAGCCTTTTGTATTGAAAAAGTGAAGTTTATTTTCTTTATTCTGCAACTTTAGATTTTTTTTTAGTTATATTATTCTTGCCGGTGTGTGATATGTGTGTCTGAGGTCTTAACTTGAAAAAAGAATCATTAAAAACATTTAAAACCATTAAAAGTGAGGAGTGAAGGGGGATAAGAGCTCACCATTAACTTAGAAGCCATTTTAACTGATTTTTTCCACGATGTTTAATGAATTTTCAGATCCATACAAATGTGCCAAAAATCTGTGCATGTTACTCATGAGAAAACCACAAATAATTACATTATATTTTTATTATAAACATTAGATCGAAATAACACAAAAGGTTTTTAGAAGTTTTGAACGAAAAAAACTATGGCAGTAATAAAAATTAATAAATAAAGACTTACTGGCATTTGCAATGGATTTAAAACCATAAATTGGAAAATTTTGAGTCGTTCTTCAGTAGGATACAAACTCTAAAAAACAAAGTAAAAAATTTTAATATTTTGAAGAACTTACATGCATATCAAGCAGGAAAGGTTAAAAAAATATTATTCTACATCATCATGGGTGCACAAATGTGAGCCTGCTAGCTAATTCTGAAATTGCAGAACAAGGAAAATCACAAAAACTGCGACCTAAAAAAGACTGTACGAATGGAAAAATTAATCTAAGTCCAGTGTCCGATGCTGTGTATCTATGTACATGATCCCATGATGTTGCTTCGGCAGGCTGTTGACAAAGGGATTGGGGGGGGGGGGAAGATGTCAGCATGCAACGGCGTCCAATGGGGAAATATGAAGTTGTTGTAAATTTGGGAATGTGTCCTGACAAAGGCCAAAATTAAAATTAAAATTATCTGTGGAATGGAAAATGGTTGAATGCTGTAACTTTAGGGTTTTGTATAAAATATCCACGTTCAGTATATTTGACAGATAAGTAATGAACAAACTTATACCTACAATTTATTTTATTGCATAAATATATCTAGCTAGCACAGAAGAACGTTTCTTTATCATTTTTATAACTGCTATATTATTAAAATGAAGGATTCTTATGTACTTCAAATCATGTTTAAATGAAAATGTTTTTGAAATAAATGAGCATCAAAGTTGATTTTTAAAAAATTTTACAAAATATGAGAACACTCAGGAGGTCACACCTACCATATGCTACATTTCGGCTGCACAAGAAAATTAATGCATGAAAATGTTTCTCTTAGTAATTTTTTCATCTGAATGTGGAAATCCTAAAATAAAAAGAAATTAAATTTCCCCACACAATAAAGTGTTATAAACTTTGACTAGTTTTAGGCACTTTTTTCTGTGGGTTAAGTAATATACAGCTATATCTATCTATTCCTTCTAAGCAGGCTGTCTTAACTAATCTAATATAAAGGAGGACAAAACATCTTGGGGGGGGGGGGGAATAAATTCTTTTCACCTTCTGTAAAAAAATGTTTATTAGAGCAGTAAAACACTTAATTTAATTGCATTGACATTCAGGGGATTTAGCAGCAACTAGGAAAAAATAGAAATATACCTGCATTAGGCAATAAAATAGTGTGATTATATATAAATTCAAAATACTCACTCGTAGAAAACGCTGACCCTCAAAATTAACTTCAGCTATAGCAGATGAGAGTACTATCAAATATATCAGGGGAACAGCAAACTGAAGAATGTCTGTTATGGTTGCAGGATGTGTGAGCCAGTGCACTAGATATGTTGAACATCTTAATAATACTAATGCCATAAAACTTGCAAACCATCTTTGCAGTGCCAGAGATGAAAAACGAAGACGACGCTGTAAAAAAGAAACCATGTTATTGTACCATAATTATATCATTATAGGTATAATATATGCCATGCTATGCCAACCAATAAAATGTAATGTTCAATGAACATGGTAATATATATATATATATATATATTGAGGTAATTTTTATATCCACTGCAGGTCATGTGTATTTACACACATCATTCTAGAGCCAGTGGCACTTGTGTTTTATCATGCACATATTTTCAGTGTTTGCAGCATTTATTCTATATCCACACATTCTGCTTCTTTTCATTGCGTGAATATTGCTAATGAAAAAATCTGAATATTATTAACTCATCATGATATAAACTTGAACAGGTTTCCAAAAACATAGTTTCAACCAACAGCATCATCGAAACCTGTTACACCAAATACAAGCAACTTTTTCAGCAAGAACTTGGAAATTATGGATAATGGAGACGTTTTCAAATTTGAAAAATTAGTTATCCCCGGGATGTTTGTTACGTATTACACTTTAATTTTAATTTTGCTATTTTAGCAAATTGTAATCAAGTGTAATTCCACTTGAATTTAACTGTAAGGTGTTAAGTTTATGACGAGTAATTTTTTAAATGCTTTTCTTCAACTGCACCACTTATTCCAAAAAATAAGAGCATTTTGATTTATACAAATACAACACCACAACAGGCAAAATGCCCAACGAGGTGGCTGAGAAAAAGATGCCCATAAAAATATGGATGTCATGTATTTAAAAAATACAGCAACCCAATTAAAAATGCAATTAACAAAAATTATAATCAATATATACACATGATAAAATACTATACAATGCCCATAAAGAATACTTATGGTTGTCATACTAAGTATGGATAGCTTCTCGATTTACCCCAACATGTTTATTGTATAGTCGGACCCCCATATTCGCAGTTTCCATATTTGCGGTTTCCGTATTCGTGGTTTTTTCCTTTATTGGAATTTTTCTCTAAAATACTCAGCAATCGTCATTCACGTGTTTTATTTACAAAATTTGAGTTGTGCTTGTTTAGGATGGCTCATTTTTCTAGTGCTACTGATAATGCTTTGAAAAGGTAAATCAAAATGAAAACTTGACAAGAAAAATTTGATATATTGACTGCTTGGCGAAGTCAATACCTTCTGTGGTCCGCCATTATGGAATCAACGAATGTTCAGTGAGTTATATCAAGAAAATGGAATCTGAAATTCGTTCAGCCGTAGCTGTAGCCACACCTGTGGCAGTCAAAACTTTGCAGCATCTATGGGATCCATGTGTTTCACGTACAGAAAATGCTGTGGTTTGTGGGTACAAGACTGACACAAAAAAGTATTTCAATTGATTGTAATATTATAACAGAAAATGCGAAAAATTTTACTATTCCATAAGGAAAGGGCTGGTGAACCGTCTATTTCATCAGAATCTTATGCAAGTAAAGGTTGTTTCATAGGTTTAAGAAACGATTCAGTTTGAGCAATGTAAAAAGTACTGGCGATCAAGCCTCTGCCAACCAGGAGGCAGCTAGAAAATTTCGAAAAATTTGTAGAAAACTATTAAAGAGAAGGGTTATGCATCTCACCAGGTGTTTAACGCTGACGAAACTACACTATTTTGGAAGAAAATGCAGCAAAGAAGTTAAGCAACAGGAAGAAAACGAGCTCCTGGTTTTAAGGCAAGTAGAGATAGACTTACTATGTTGTTTTGCGCAAATGCGTATGAGTACATGATAAAGCCCACCATCATTTTCAAATCTGCGAATTCGCGAGCGTTGAAGGGAAGGATAAGCCAAAGCTCCCAGTATTTTGGACGAACAATAAAAAGGCTTGGACTATGAAAATACTTTTCCTGGATTAGTTTAAACAGTTTTTAGTTTCGGAAGTCAGGTGGTACCTTGTTAGTGAATACATGCTATTCAAAGTTCGTTTGATATTGGGTTGACCGAGGAGGAGTTAATGCAGCTAACTGTTACTGAAAGATAAATAAGATCGAGATAAAGAAGTAGAAGACAAGTTCACCACAAGTAACATAGCGAAAGGGATTCTCAAGCTGAAATCAGCAATAGATTATTTTCATAACATAAATCCCTCTATTTTACGTTCTTCACATGTAGAAAAATTAGTAGAGGAAGCCTTGCCAACATACTCCGACATACTTAATCATATGAAGAAGACACGGCAAACAGAAAAATGACAACAACACAACATTCTTTCAGAAAACATCGCGAACAATCGGTGCATCCTCTTTTACATTCCCTTCTACCTCTGCGTCACCCTGCTCTTTCTCATGATATTCAATAAACGAGATATACAATAAAAAACCTATGGTTTCTGTTATTCGCGGTCACTCCTGGAACGTTACCCCCGCGAATATGGGGGGCCGACTGTATTTCTTTTTAAACATGTCAATTGTATTACAATTTACTACCTCCGGGGGTAAGCTGTTCCATTTATTAACAACCCTGTTAGAGAAAAATTCCCTGCGACACCATTTGTGTTGTGAGTAAAAAAGTCAGTGTGGAAATAAAAGTTGTAAATACAAAATGAGTGTAAAAACAATCATTACACATCTTCTAAATGCAGAATACCTCCTTATAAGACAATCACACAATATATATATATATATTTCCCAGAGCTTCTATTCATTATTTTATCATAAAATTTATTTGTTACACAGTGTTAGAATTAAAAAATAAAAGTCACTGGTCCCACATACCAGTAAATACATGAACCTACTGGTCCATAGACATCATGACTGGTCCACTAAATGAAATCTGTTCTAAATAATAATAAATTTTCCCAAATATATTAACATTTAGAAAAATAATATACCACCAAAAGGGTGCAAAAAAGAAAAATCACAGAACTGAGTCTGTGATTCTCCCGTAGGAGATTCGTCCACGCTCAATGTATCACCGCGGAGAGGGGCACAATTTTTTCTCAGTTATCTCAAACCAGCAGACTGCCAATGATTTTTAATGCTGTTATATATATATATATTATGGTAAAAGCCTGAAGACTGTGGTAGTCGAGTGGTTATAGTGCCGGACTCGTGATGCGAGGATACGGGTTCGAACCCCACAGTGGTGGTCGGCTGAAGTTGGTTTTCTGTGGTTCCCAACTTCAAGGCGCAAATGCGAGCCGATCTCCCCGTTAAAAAGTCTCGCCACAGAGAGCAACAGTCCTACAACGGTAAATCATTCAACCATAACACTTCACTCATAGTTAGAAAAACTGGGGGCAGATGACAGTACTACACATAACAAGCATTACACAGAAACAAACTTTACGTCAGGTTGCACTACACGTACACGCACATTCCCGCATGTACCGATTCGTTGGGGGGTTCCGCGGGGGGGGGGGGTGGTGCATGTGTGATGTAGCAGTAGTAGGTAGGGCCTCCAAAAAATGGCTCGGGGATCCATGATGTTCTTAAGTCAGCCACCTCGTTGGACAATTTGCCTGTTGTGGCGTTGTATTTGTATTTGTATTTGTAAAACCTGGGTTTTATCAGGACGAGTTTATAGAAGCCCAAAATACACTTGTAAACATTTTGGACCTTTATCAAATCAAAGTACGTTTTTAATGAAGAAATTAACCATCATGATTCTAATTAATTAATCATTAACAAATGAATTAGCTGTTCTCCTGAATTAATTCAGCAATTACTAATTGAAATTATTTTCTTTTTGATGCTAAGCAAGTGATTATTAATCATAATTAATTTTAACTAACTAATCTACTCTGACCATCAACAATTATTGTGATGGTCAATTGATTCATTAAAAATGGGGGTTTTAACTTGTGGCGCTACTTGTCTTGTACAATTTTTATGTTTTTATTATATTTTTTATGCCACTTGCTAGCTAGGCATTATCTAGTGTGTTCTTGTATTGGAGTTCAGTCTGGCTCCAACTGTCGACCGAACATGTCCTAAAACTCTCTCTCTCTTCTATTAAATAACTAAAAAAAGAAAGGAGTCATGACTGTATGTTTCCGAAATAACAACCAGACACATCCACCAGCACTAGCATCACCATAGTACTGGTGACCCGGGTAAAGCAGATGTTTGACAGCCACGAACTCGAAAGCAGACGAAAACAAGTACTCTTTCTCGCTTCGTAATATGTTACTTGCTGCCTTTCTTCTTTTTTTCCCTGTGTGTGGTGCGTTGGCTGACTGATTGAGGGGGCATCTCCTCAATTCCCTTCCTGGATTGTGCTGAACTTTTTTTGGATATGCCGAACGCTACCGAAGAAACAGGTATGTCTTCTGAATTAGAACTTTCGCGTGTTTCTTTTCGCGCGCCTTCGATTTGGAAATCCGATGTCGATCTTTGGTTTCTTCAGATTGAATCGAACTTTAAAATTGCCGGAATTACTGATCCTAAAACGCAATTTCACTGTGTTGTGACAGCTCTCGATGTTGAAGTGTTATCATATGTTAGCGATTTGACCAGAGCTTCTGTTACAGACGATTCTTACAACCAGTTAAAAACACACATTTGTCAACAGTTTTCACTGTCGGAAACTTCCCGCTTACGAGTTCTACTCCAAGAGCTCACTCTTGGGGATAAGCGACCTTCTCAGTTGTTGCATGAGATGCATACATTAGCTGGCAAGAAAATTTCAGATGAAGTGCTTAAAACCCTTTGGTTACAACGTTTGCCTATCCATACACAGCAGATACTTTCTGTTAGTAAGGATACATTGCCGGATTTAGCAGAAATGGCAGATAAAATTACCGAAGTCACTGGGCACACACCGACTATTTCTGAGGTCAGCCGTAATGAAACCATCAGCTTGCAATCACTTCAAAGTCAAATTTCGACTTTGACCGTTGCTGTTGACCGCTTATCCCGCTATAGAGAGAAAAATTTTAACAAAAAGGGAAGAGTTCGTTCAAATTCTCGGTCTAGAGAGAGGTCTAGTGGTGATGGTACACCCAAACGTAAACCTTATTGTTGGTACCATTTCAAATTCGGTCGAAAAGCATCAAAATGCATTAAACCCTGTGATTGGTCGGAAAACTAACTGGCCCATCTGTTTTGGCGACAGCAGGTGATGGCCGGCGTTTAGTTCGCCTTTTTGTTCATGATCGAAAATCCGGTACTGGTTTTTTAGTGGACACAGGCGCTAGCATTTCGGTTTTCCCACGAGATACACAGGTACATAAAGCAGCAGATACAAACTTTTCGCTATACGCAGCTAATGATACTAAAATTTCTACGTATGGTTGTAAATCTTTATCAGTGGATTTAGGGTTACGCAGACTATTTAGATGGTCCTTCGTTATAGCTGATGTTAATCGCCCGATATTAGGTGCTGATTTCTTAGAACATTATGGTCTATTAGTTGACGTAAAAAAGTCTCGTTTGATTGACAGTTTGACTTCACTTTCAATCAAATGTAGCAATGCCAGTTGCCCTACATTAGGCTTAAAGACCATTAGTGGAGATTCACCCTACTTGAAAATTTTATCTAAATTTCCTAATCTAACGAATCCTTCTATGCTTGGGGCTACTTCTAAAAAACACTGCGTTACACATTGCATTACTACTAAAGGTTCTCCTGTCTTTACCAAAGCCCGCAGACTTTCTCCAGAGAAACTTGCTATTGCAAAGCGTGAAGTTCAAATGCTAATGGATCAGGGCATACTGAGACCTTCAAAAAGTCCATGGGCAAGCCCGATACACATTGTTCCTAAACGTAATGGAGAATACCGTTTATGTGGGGATTACAGAAAACTTAATTCTATAACGTGTCCAGACAGATATCCTATACCACATGTACATGATTTCAGTTATGGTCTGCAGGGAAAAAACATTTTTTCTAAATTGGACTTGGTTAAGGCTTATCATCAGATACCTTTAGATCCTGAGTCTGTTGAAAAAACTGCCATTATTACCCCATTCGGACTTTATGAGTACTTATATATGTGTTTTGGATTGTCTAATGCGGCACAATCATTTCAACGGTTCATAGATATTGTCTTAAGAGACTTGAACTGTTATGCATATTTAGATGACGTACTAGTTGCATCAACAACAGAAGAAGAACATCTTAAAGATCTTGAATTAGTTTTTGAACGTTTAAACAGTTTTGGTATAATTCTTAATCCTGATAAATGCATATTTGGGAAATCTGAGATAGAGTTCTTAGGATTTTTGGTTAACAGCAACGGCATTTCTCCTTTGCCAGAAAAAGTCGACATTCTTCGTAATTATCCGCAACCAAAAACGGTTGATGAACTTCGAAGATTTCTAGCAATTCTCAACTTTTACCACCGTTTCTTGAAAAACGCAGCATCTGACCAGGCTCCCTTACACGATTTGGGCAAAGGAAAGAAGAAAAAAGATAAATCTCTCATCGCCTGGTCGGGGGAAACTATTGCTGCTTTCGAAACGTGTAAACATGCTATTACCAATGCCACGCTTTTGGCTCATCCTAAACATGATGCTCATCTTTCGTTGACAGTCGACGCATCAGATTTCGCTCTCGGAGCTGTTTTACAACAAACTTCCGATGGTGTCGTCGAACCACTCTCATTTTTTTCTCTAAAGTTAACGACAACTGAAAAGAACTATAGTACTTATGATCGCGAGTTGCTTGCGGTTTATAGTTCTATTAAACATTTCAGACACATGTTAGAAGGCAGACCATTTACGATCTACAGTGATCATAGGCCTCTAACTTATGTTTTTCACAAAGTTAATGATAACAGCTCTCCCAGACAACGACGTCATTTAGAGTATATATCACAATTTTCTACGGACATTCGTTACATTCAGGGTGAGCGAAATGTTGTAGCGGATGCTTTTTCCAGATTATCCGAAATTAATTTACCTGACTCGATTGATTACGCAGCTATTGCTACTTCACAGAGTACAGACGCTGAATTAACAGCCCTCCAACAACCAGGTGGGGTGCTCGATATAAAACCTATCAAATTCGGTCCTCAGGGTACAGAACTTTTTTGTGATTTATCCACTGGAATTATCCGTCCCTACGTACCAGAAAATCACCGATATCACGTGTTTACGGTCCTTCATAACCTCGCCCATCCAGGCGTTAAATCAACTGTAGACCTTATTCGTCAACGATTTGTGTGGAGTTCAATACGCAAGGATGTCACACGATGGACCAGGGCGTGCATCGAGTGCCAACGCTCAAAAGTGCATCGCCACACTCGATCTTCCATCAGTGCATACCCTTTGCCCCAATGCAGATTCTCACACATTAACATCGACATTGTTGGTCCTCTTCCTCCTTCTCGGGGTTTCACCTACTGCCTTACCTGTGTGGATCGATACACCAGGTGGGTAGAGGCTTTCCCGATGGAAAACCAAAAAGCCGAAACTGTTGTAGAGACATTCTACTCTGGCTGGATCAGCAGATTCGGAGTTCCGGAATCGGTTACCACCGATCAAGGGAGACAATTCGAAAGTGATTTGTTTCGCGCATTCGTTCGTTTTCTTGGAACTCAGAAAACACGCACGACAGCGTATCATCCGTCCTCCAATGGCATCGTTGAAAGATTCCACCGGCAGCTCAAAGGCGCCATACGCTGCCATGCCACGGAACGTTGGACTGAAGTGTTACCTACTATACTTCTGTCCATCCGAGCCAGCATCAAACCGGACATCAACACTTCTGCTGCTGAGATGGTTTACGGATCACCATTGCGCCTACCTGGTGAATTCTTCCGTAGTTTCGACCCTCAGCCAACACAGCCGGAATTTCTACGTGCTCTACGAGATCACATAAACACTTTACGTCCGATCCAAACTTCAAGGCATGGGACTCACAACGTTTTCGTTCATAAAGAACTTGCTGTTTCTTCCCATGTGTTCGTGCGGCTGGACACCGTACAAAAGCCCCTTCAACAACCATATTTGGGGCCATATGAAGTGATTGAACGATCTCCAAAAGTATATTCAGTGAACATGAAAGGCAAACTAACGAAAATCTCAATAGACAGATTGAAACCAGCATTTTTGCTTGATTGCACTTTTAATGAGCAATCACCGTTCACTGAACCGAAACAGCCTTATGTAACTCGATCAGGGCGTACGGTTCGTATAAGAATTCCTTGATATTATTCTTATTTGCATATTTTTTGAAATTAACAATATTATTGTTTTTTGCAACATTTTTTGAAAATTGGTATTATGTTTTGCAAAAAATTTTCATTTTTCAATGTTCTTATATGTATATTATATATGTCTATTATCTATTCTAGTAATCGTTTTTGCACATACATACATTTACTAATTTTTGATCATTTGTAATTTTTTTTTTTTTGCTCGACTATTAATTTGTGCATAAGGTATTTTCGTATTGCGTATTTTTTGAATTTTTCGAACAAATTTTTTTTTTTCCACATGTCAATGCCATATTAGTTGCCGTAACTATATTGTCAAATCGTCGTAACTATACTGTCATATCGTCGTAACTATATTATCATATTTTGTACATTGTGCCATATGCCGTCCTTCAGACTCGTGGGGGAGTACTGTGGCGCTACTTGTCTTGTACAATTTTTATGTTTTTATTATATTTTTTATGCCACTTACTAGCTAGGCATTATCTAGTGTGTTCTTGTATTGGAGTTCAGTCTGGCTCCAACTGTCGACCGAACATGTCCTAAAACTCTCTCTCTCTTCTATTAAATAACTAAAAAAAGAAAGGAGTCATGACTGTATGTTTCCGAAATAACAACCAGACACATCCACCAGCACTAGCATCACCATAAACTGTTCTGAGTAAATTAATTGATTTAGTTCAAACACAGTATGAACTTTAAATCAATCATGGTAATTTGTCATTATTTAATTAGCGTCAGGAACTAATATGATTTAGGTGGTCTATTGATTCAATAGCTAACTAATTTAAATAATTGTAATTACTAAATAATTGTGATTATAAAAAAATAATGATAATTAATTAATTAATAAGAGTCAGGAACTCTTCATGGTGGAAGAGTCAGGTTAATGGTGGTTAATCGCTTCATTAAAAACAGGCTTTGACTTGGTAAAAGTCACAAATAGCAACATTTACAAGCGCATTTTGGGCTTTTACCAACTCACTTTGGTAAAACCTAGGTTTGTTTCAGGCTTTTACACACACACACACTCAGTAATATATATATATTTTAAAAGATCTCTTTGAACCACAACAGGAAAAAATGAGTGATCATATTTGAAATAATTGAGAAAAAAAAAATTATCATTTCAAGTTAATAAGGGAAACAAAATATTGAGGGAAATTTAAATTTGACACAATGCATATTAAAAATTGCAATGTAATAAGGCTGGAACTAGATGAGGGGTAAAGGGTGCAGCAACATTTGGGATAAAAAGAGAAAAAAAAATTTACTTCAGAACATAATGCAAAGTAAACTTCATCATAGACATATGGAAGTTTATAATGGAAGAGGGAGGCAAAAAAATTTTGTTCTTCCTGACAATCATGGTCACGGTGCTGCAATGTAAGGCCACAACAGGCAAAATGCCCAACGAGGTGAAAAGAAAAAGAAAGGCACTCCACAGGCGTGTGTAATAACTGTGATAATAGTACAATTAGAATTACAAAAAAAAATTAACCAAAAACGAACAAAGTATAGTAGATGCTGCCTAATGGAATCATGACTAATGAGCTATTGTTATCACTTCCACAAAGTACAGACAAGACGTATTATCACGACATGTAAGTATTTGTTTTTGTAAGTATTGTATTTGTACAGGGAAGTATTTGTTTATAGTTATCAGGATTTATATTATTTTGGTTTGTGTTACCTATTCCTTTTTCAACCAAAGTTTATTTTTTGTGCATTTTGAAGCTGAAGCTGTAGAAGACTATTGTTTTCACCAATAACTTACCATTATAATTATTGTAGACTATGTAAGAGGAGGAACTTGGTGAAAAGTACAGAAATTTCTATTGTCCATTCACAATCATAATGTCGTCATCAGGCCATGGTACCCACTATGATTCCTGCTACTAGGGGATAGCTGCAGTTGCAAATTGAATCACCTTCCCCCAAGCATATTCTTGAGAGAAGAGAGTGATTGGATTTATAATTGTGATTAATATTGTGGGAGTTTATCCAAATGTGGGATGTGTAACAAACATTAAAAAATATATAGTTATTTTTTCTATCATTCATATTTATTCTCAAGCTTTTAATTTTCAATTAATTGCATCTTTAAATTTAAACACTAATAATTTTTTCCCCTTCCATTCAAGACCAATGTTCCCTCTAAACTGCACACAGACAAAACATTTTTGCAGCACAGAAGACACTTGCTATATTGGTATGAAGTTTTGTTTTGTAATTCGCTGCAAATGCCAAAACTATACACAGAGTAACAAGTCTGAGCGGGTAAAAAAAAGAGGAGAGTTGGAAATGAAGGTGATTTTAGTATAATGGCTATAAATAGTTTATTTTGAGAAAAACTAGCTGTGAAGAGAGGTTGGTAACAGAATAAAGGTTTTTACCTATGAAGGTTAAACTGTAGTTATAAGGACATGCACTTTTTTGTTTCAATTAATTTTATTCTTGAAATAAATTCATATTCATAAAATCTATGTATTAATTTCAGACTGAGAAAAATATTTCAAAGAAATGTAGAGGCATATAATTATTGAAAAGAAAATCTAATTAAATTACATCTTTGCAACTGAGACTTGAACATAGACTGAGACTTGTCCAGATAGAAAATGTAATTCATATATATATTGACTTACATTCAATTTCCAGTAGTTGTGCAATATATCGGAACATGATAATGTACCTGACACTGAAGAATTATCTCTTGGTTTCTCAACAGCAATACTTTCAGACTGGATAGAACATTCCAACTGGAATATATGAAGTTATTTACAAAAAAGGCTTAAAATAAACAATATATTTTTTTTTTCCAATACACACACTGAATATGAAAATGATACGTTTAGGCAAAATGAAACAATTTAAATGAAAGATAAACATTTTTGAATAGTCTGAGCATTTTAAAAATAGAGATAAATACTATATATTTGTTGAAACGATAAAAATATAATTAAAATCTTATGTAATTGAATAGGTCAACAAAAAAAAAAAATATTGGTCACAATCCTTGTTTTTTCCCCCCTTGATATGAGTGTGGACATTAAAACTTTATTAAAATCGTTTTTACTTATTATGCATGCTAAAAATGCAACATTTTTTTTATAAAGACCTGGTGCAACAAAAATTTTTGTCGTTCTTTTTTTAGCCATTTGAAAAAAGCTGCTTCCACATCAGTCAGTATGAACTTCTCTGAATCTCTCCTTGCAGTTTTTCAGTTCATCATCCAAAAACTTTCATCAGTTTATCTTCTTACTTCAAAGTGATGGCTAGTAAACATCAAAGAACTGATTTTTATATCTCACTTTCTTACTTTTTTGGCCTTCAACCAACTGTATAGCTTCAATTTTTGAATCAATAAATAGTGTTTTGCACTTGCCATTCTCAAAAATCAATTTGAACATGCTAACACCACCACAAACAATGTTTGATTGGCAATTGTGCTCAAAGTTTTGGAGGCTAGATTCTTAGAGATAAATAATGTCTTTTTTTCCTAACAAGGTTCCACACAAGCAAAATAAAATGTAAAAAAACCAAAAATAAATGTAAAACAAAGAGGATTTTGCAGTACTTAAAAATGCCTTATTGGAATATAATCCAGGAAAAAAGAGGGACATTATCAGATGCACATACAAATACAAATACAAATACAACGCCACAACAGGCAAATTGCCCAACGAGGTGGCTGACTTAAGAACATTATGGATCCCCGAGCCCCTACCTACTACTGCTACACCACACATGCACCCCCCCCCCCCGCGGAACCCCCCAACGAATCGGTAAATGCGGGAATGTGCGTGTACGTGTAGTGCAACCTGACGTATAGTTTGTTTCTGTGTAATGCTTGTTATGTGTAGTGCTGTCATCTGCCCCCAGTTTTACTAACTATGAGTGAAGTGTTATGGTTGAATGATTTACCGTTGTAGGACTGTTGCTCTCTGTGGCGAGACTTTTTAACGGGGAGATCGGCTCGCATTTGCGCCTTGAAGTTGGGAACCACAGAAAACCAACTTCAGCCGACCACCACTGTGGGGTTCGAACCCGGATCCTCGCATCACGAGTCCGGCACTATAACCACTCTTCTACCACTCAACCACTTTCTACATAAACATTGTAGAAAGGTAAATTTACTCATAAAAATTCTGGGAGAGTATCACAAAGAAATTTGTGATGAAAATGGTTGAAAATTCATTATATAAGTACTCTGCCAAAATAGCGTTAATTAAAAGCAATCAAAATACAAAAATAAGGAACACAAAATTTATGGGACATGGAAAACCTTTATCACACATGAAAATTCATAATACCTGTGTTTATTATAAGTGAGTTCAACTATATAAATAATACAGTCTACACTGATTTTACAAACCTCCAATTTATGAACTGCACATTTTTACTAACTGATCTGGTCCCAAACAATATGCTATTCCTGTAAACGTCTTTCCCATTTTATGAGCTTTTGCTTTTTTGAACAATTTTTCACGTCTATACTGGTTCGTAAAAATGAGTGTCTACTGCAGTTTCCACAATTCATCTATAAACAGATATGGAAGATTTGTAGCCTTTAGGTTTATGGAATTTTCCTACATGAATGCAACACCAACTAATTTCTAATAACTGGAGTCGAAAAAAAATGTCAAGTCATTACTGGAAAACACATAAAATGGCTTTTTAACTTGCAAAATTAATTTTAATTGAACAATTGGCCAGGAAAACCAAGTCAGGTACTTTTTTTCCTCATAAAAAAATATTTATATAAAATAACGAGACAATATCACTATTCTTTATACAAAATTAAAGAAACACATTTGATAATATGAAGTTCATAAAAAAAGTTTCATTTGAAATACCGGTATGTGCTCACCTTCCTTGCTCGAGTTTTAACGATGGTTACAGTGATTTTTATCCTGAGTTTTGACACTCAGACATTAACTAGAAAAGTGACACCATGATGGAAATTTGAATGTCAGAGAAGTCTGAAATGCCCTAACTTCCTGCATATAATCCCCAGATGCAAATTTTGCTACTTCATGAAAAAATATCATAGGTTAATCCGCATGTAAAAATTGTATTAATAATAATGAAATTTTAAGAAATGGAAGGGGTTGTTTGCAGAAAAAAAAGTGAATTTATGTAGCATATGTTATGGTCAATGTGATAAATCCAGTGATTATGCATAATCTCTGAGATTTATCACATTTATAGTAACCTACACAAAAACTATATGTCTATAATACGTCTATATATCTTTAAAAACTATTTTTAGAAACTAATTTCTAAAAAGATTTATTTCCATTTCAACCAATCGGAAAAGGCTGCAGATAACACATAGCAGTATTATAGGTCTGCACTAAGAAATTTGAATGCTTTTATAACTTACTATCCATGTATTGTACAAAGAAAAATATGGTAACTGAAAACAAAAACTACTAACATCAGTTCTCTCTGGCCTCATTGCAGGAGAATGCGAGTCTTCTGAATCGTTCAGATTTGCAGCTACAGGTGTTAACAAGACACCTATTTCGCCAGGTTGTTGAAGTGGAATGTTGCTATTAGAATCACCAAACACATTTACTTCTTCTGGGTGTTCAACTCTTTGTGTACTGCTGAAGCTTACATAACTGGGAACTGTTGCATCCTCTTCATCAGTCAAAATTTCAATATCTAAACAAGATAAAATGATCTATACATTTTCTGAAAAACAACACATGCAGAAATAGGAAATAACCATGTTTAATCAAATGTCAAAATAAATATTCAGAAGTCTGCATGGCCCCCCACATAGAGGGGGGGGGGCTGGCCAGGGCTCTAGCCCTGGGGCCCGGGACGGTTATCACATTTTTTTTACTTTGTCACGCTACAAATTAACTACAGAAGGGGTCCATTAAAAGTCTGACCGAGGGGCCCGCAAAAGATCCCAGCCTAGGGGGCCCGCTACAGGATGTGGGGGCCATGGAAGTCTGACATCAATTTCAATTTTCATTTCAAAATTGAAAAAAATTGAAGAAATATTAGAAAATTCCTTATCGAACGCCTCAATAGTGACTTCAAATAAAACAATTTAAAAAATACATGGATTAATCATAAACATTCTTTGCTCCCAAGAAAAAATCATCTTAACTACATATCAGACTAAAAGCTGCTACTACTACTATTTAATCATGCATGCAAATCATACACATTCCTCTACAGAATTTCTAAAGAGAATTGGTGTATGCCAGAATGAGTGTTCTGAGTGTATGTGTCACTCTCACATATTTGTTGTCAGAGTTGTGATTATTTTCTGTTCTTGCTGGTGTTACCACTACTTAACCATACATACTCCTCATATACATTCCTCTATAGAATTTCTAATGAATTGGTACATGCCAGAATGTGCATGTACGTGTTGTGAACCTAATGTTAAGTTTGTTTCTGTGTAATGTTTGTAATGTGCAGTGCTGTCCCATCTGCCATAAATATTTCTAACTATGAGTGAAGTGTAAGGATTGAAGATTTTACCGTTGTAGGCTTGTTGCTCTCTGTGGCAAGACTTTTTAACAGAAGATTAGCTCGCATTCGCGAACCACAGAAAAGCAACTTCAGCCTGTAGCGATGGTGAGGTTCGAACCTAGTTCCTCATGATGCAAGTCTGTCACTATGACCACTCGATCACCGCAGTAAGGCGTCTCTTGCTGGTGCTGACATCTACCTTCCACAGTTTGAAGTAAAGATGTCGAATATTCAAATTTTTCCTGTTATGTCAGTGGTGTTGTAGGTCTGTTCGGTCTCTGCAGACTTTTTTTAAATGAGAGAGACCAGTTCACATTCACATCTCAAAGTTGGAAAACCACAGATAACCCAATTTAGCTCATACGCACAGATAGACTTGAAAGTCTGTAGGGGTATGATGATGATTGCTGGAGGAGCAGGATGATGTCAGTTTATATATACGTATATACATTAGATCAGTAGGCTCCATCTTTGATGCTGGGGGGGGGGGTTGCCCCCATATCTCCTACCAAGCTTCAGTCAACCAGTACTGAGCATCAATGGGGTTTGACTCCTGATTATGATGAGAGTTCACTTCAATGCCCACATGACTGCACACAACGGCTACTGAGTGTCTGTGTGCATAGACAATGAAAAAGTTATTTTATTTTATTTTTGAAACGTATAGTGTTAGTGTTTATATTTAAAAAAAAATTGCATTTATAATCAGTAAAATTTAAAAAAAAATCGTAATGGATTCTGCTGTATTTGGCCTTTTTCTTATTATTGACCATTTTCCTCAAATCAGTCATTTTTTGCACACAAGAACTAATTAGATGTGGACCTACAGTTCATTGTCGATCATTTTCAAGAAAACAGAAATTTGCAATTTGCTGTATCATCTATTACTCTATGCTTACATGAACACATTTACATTGAATTTGATATTAATGATAAATACAGTCGATCCCCATATGTTATAGCAACTTGACTGAAAACAAACCTCCAGGTATAACCAATGAAGTATCTAGTCCTACCCCATGAGATTTGCTCTTTTTACATCAAATATAACAAACCAAATATTGTTCTCTTGAAGATTGTTATAGGGGGAAGGTTTGATTCCACCTATAACTACTTTGATGTATGCAGTAGTTTCCATAGAATTTAAAAGAGGTGAAGAGAAATATTGAGTGAACTAGGCTGTTACAATTCATCATAAATGCCATTTCACAATGAAAAAAATAATTGAAATTGCTACAAAAAGACATCAATCAATGTCTTACCTGATTCTCTTTCAAGATCTGGAGCGATATGTTTGTTCATTAATGAATGATACTGTTGCAATAATGCTGAATCTGATTCGATTTCTCTGATGAAGCATCTCAGTCCTATATTTATACCATAGAAATCACAATTACAATTATCATGATGAATCGTAATTATCACAAAACACAGTAAACACAAAATTATAATAGGATAGAATGAATTATAAAAAAATAAGAAATTTTGCAAGACAAATGAACCAGGGGGACACAAAAACATAACAGTTAAATACCTCGGCTAAAGAACAATTTATTCTTTCCCATAAGTTTCCATAGAAAATCATTTTAATTTGTTCCAGGTGCGGCAGAACAAAATTTGAAGTTTAGCAAAACCATATATAATAAATATAAAACTAACAGAGACCAAAATAAACAGGTTGGCAATTTTATGAAGAATTTACAGAAAGATGAAAAACTGAAAAAAAAAAAAAAGATTTTTATTTCACATTATACATATAAAACAACCCAGTTGGGTTCACTGGTGCCACTTGGGATGTGGCGATCTCATTTCTGTGTCTCATACGTATGCAAATGGAAAATATATCTCTTACAGTGTCCAGACCATTCAGTTTGATAAAAGTTTTGCACCAAAAGAACGTTTGCACTGAAAAATTCTAAGACTAGTTTTTTTTAATGCACTTTTCACTTTGCATAATCATTCATTTTACATTAGCATTAAGTATTGCAAAAGCTTTCTGGAACAGAAATAAGTGTATTTGGAATCGGATTAAAAAGACTGATTCTGATAATGATTGTGTGAAAACTGAGCTCACGACGTGACTGTGTTTCGTGTGTGTGAGCATTTGTATTCATGTCAACCAAAACGTTCGTTAGCCAAGGTAAAAATATTGTGAAAAAAATATTTGCTAGCCAAAAAATTTGTAATCTGATGTTGTGGTTAGTAGAGACATCACTGTAATGAATAAATTTGCGGTTATGTATAAGAATCAATTTTCTTTTCAATGTTAGTACTACTGGTAACAAAGTTGAAGAAAGCTGAAAAAATGTTTTTTACATGCAAACTTGCTTATATTTGTACTGGTTAAAAAAGATAAGCTTAACTAAAATTCAATATTATTGGCACATCAATTAAAATTATCATTGATGAGCAATTTTAAACAAACAAAAATATATTCAGAAGTAATAAAATATTTAGAAAGAAAAAAATTTAATGGAAATCTTATAGAACCACGTGAGTATATTTTTGAAAATATGTGTTTTGCAGATTTCTAATATATTTCTCATGTACCTCACCAATTTAACGCTGTATACCTTTCACATTTCACATCAATTTCTCTTTGTTTTCTCATACAGTTGACAATGCTTTTCACAGAATACTCTGTTTCTCTGGCATTTTAAATTTTGAAAGAAAGGTACTTTTTCCAGATATTATGCCAAGGTGAACTAAGAGAGAAAATTCTATTTTTCCCTGCTGGGAAAAACTTCACATTTTACTTCAACTAATTTAAATTTTTGAAACAAGGAATAATGTTTTTTACTGTTGATATAAAAACCTTAAGAAGAAAAGTTAGCTGTCTCCTTTAAGAATCGAACCTGGGTCCTCTTGCCTACCTAGCAAGTAGGCTACCTAGACATCACGGACACAACCTTTCTTTGTCTATAACACACATTAACAGCATGCTCCTCTGAGTTTCCACATGGGGAGAGAACTTTCCTGTAGTTAAGGAGGGAGGCCAGAATGTCTACACCCAGTGCAGCATGCTATTAATGCCTGTTATAAAGAAATGAAGGTCATGCCTCTGGTATATAGGTAGCAAACTTGTCTGGTATGAAAGACCTGGGTTTTTTTGATTCATGGAAGACAGAGTTATGTTTATTATATTATACAGTTATATATTACATTATGTTATATTATATTATGTTATATTATATTATATTATGTTATATTATATTATGTTATATTATATTATATTATGTTATATTATATTATGTTATAGTTTATAATATTAAATAAATGTTTGTTAGTAGTGTTACGTCATATTAAATAATAAGAATAATTTATTCTCTGTAGCAGTGTATTCTGCTAGTATATACATAATAATTGTGAAAGTAATTGTAAAAAAAAATTAAGGAATTCCAGGAGTACCATCTGTTTTATCTTGCACAATAAGTTGAATTTTCTCTGAAAGACATGAGAAATTTAGCAAAGTCAAAGCTATGCTGATTTCTTCCAGGTAAAATATAATACAATAGACTCTTGATAATCTGTGTGATAGCACAACCCATTCAGTGATACAGCATTTTCAGGAGGGTTTTCTTCCAGCATAGAAGAGGAAAACATGCCACTGCATGTCTTTGAGTAGAAATTTATATTACAGTAAAATTTCTACTGCAATAGAAACTCTTTTTTATGGACACTAACAAGTCAAAAAAATTTGTCCATAAATGAGGGGGTGACTGCATCTGAGGGGTTTTACTGTGCTTAAGTAGGCTTTTTCAATTGACTCCTAGAAAAATCTGACAATTTCAATGATTCGGCAAACCCTGGTCTGATATGTGAGCCGGATAAGAAAGAGTCTACTGTATTATCAACTAGAACATATATTGAAGCACGGTACTTGCAGGTAAGAAGATTTGTGAATTAGATTAAAAATAACTAAAAAAATATGTATAAATAGAAATAGCTATGACGTCTGACTAGAACCAGTTCAAAAATTTGCTATGGTCATACTTCAAATAATTATTCATTTTAAGTAATAAAAATAACATGAACCAAAAAATATGAATCTGAGTTGTTTGATTAAATATAAAGCACTATCGTGTTCATTCAAAAGTTAATAACTTGCACTTATTCCACTATTCTTACCTATAGTGTGCGTCCGGCAGACTGAAATAAAAACAAATGACACAAGTGAATGCCAGATCAGAGTGAAAAAAGTGAATGCTATACTCGAAATAGAGTTCACTGAACAAACAATATAATTCAGATTTATTTCTTTGCAAATATGTGGATCTAATGTTTCGGTTTCTTCATAAATGTGTGATGCACTGAACAAGATGCCAAGTATTACAGCCAAGAAAGATGCTTTTATTTTGAATACTGTTCGAGAATGTACCCTGACGTCCTTGAGAAATCGTTGATGCAAGAACAAACGGCTGCATAATGTTTTACAATAGAAGCCAAAAGCACACCAGCAATAAACAAGGAAAATGCTCACTGCTCCACCGGGAATATCTTTCTCTGTGCTGTCAGACACTATGTCATAAACTTTATACCAAGTATAAGATATTGCATATGCAAGTGCACACGTAAAAGTCAAAGCATGCAGGAATGTTCCCAAAATGGGTCTCTGCCCTTCTTTTAAAGCGATCCCATTGATTTTCGCAATAATATACCAGGCCCAGTATGGCAAGTGTCTTGATTGTTCAGTTCTTTGCTGTTTGGGTTCAGATCCAGCGATTTCTATCAGAGAAATGAGTTTCTTATCAACACCTGCAGATTCGTAAAAACGTCTGGACGTTAAGGATTCAGCTCGTCTATGCCTGGAAATGATGTAAAAAAATCATTTAATGATAAGACTAATATTTTTTTATACAAAATATCTGTAAATACCTGTAGCTTCAAGCTAGGTTTTTATCAGGTAGTTAATGTTAAAATGAAAACAGGGAGTTTCAAGTACAGTTTCAAGTCCACTTTTAACAATTATACTTTTAATAATACAACTTGTAACAATTTCAAACTTGACTGTACACAAGTCAACTTGATCTTGAGATTCCATCTAAATATAACCAAAAAACTTACAGTATAGGCCTATACTCATGTATAAGTCTATTCCCTCCACTCGAGGACCACAAAAAACTATAACGACAATCAAGGTTTCTCTCCACTAAAACTGACTGACACATATATAATTCAATCCCCCCCCCCCTCAATTTCGGAACAATATATTTGAACAAAAAAACTCAACTTATACATGATACATGGTTTAATTTATTAAATAGGAAACATATACGACAGGTTTATACAAATTGTCATCAGTAACATTAACCTATCAAAACATTTTTAAAATGGCAACTAGATAGATTCGTCAACCTGGCTTGTGTGAAAAAAAGACGAAACTCCCCTTCACTATGGATGGAGATACAAGGGAGGGGACATTGCTCCCCACATCAATGGCCGAGCACACTGATATAATGTATATTAGATATACATATATATCAGTGAATTGACATCCCCAGCCTTTCAAGTCTATCTCTGCCTATGGCAAGATGACGTCATGTCTTTTCTATTCTCAGAAGAAATTCTTTTGGTGAACATCTGCCAATTTTAAGTTATGTAATAAATGTGAAACCCGAATTTATAACTTAATAGTAGGTAGATTTTTTTTAATGCTAGAAACCAGAATCTTATAATATGGTTATGTCTTTAATTATTTAGAAAACAGCTTCTGGTGAGAATGGTTATTTGCGCGAGAGATTGATCAGAGTGCAGAGAAGAGTGTTCATTAACACAATTCCTGATTGTGATTTAGCCTGAATTCCTAGCTGAGGTGTTTTAGATTTCATTAAGCAATTGTTTTTAATCCCACAAATCCCTAATTTGACATGCACTCGTATCAGTAGTCTACAAGAGGGTGTGCGCTAGTATTTCATTTGCTAATGTGAACTGTGCAATGATCCCTGTTGGACATCATTTGGAGTATCTTCTTTAAGTCTTTTGCTGCACTAGATTGTGCTATTTATGATTTCATTATATCTTTATTTTTTCACTGTTGACGTGAATTAAATTGACCCATGGACAATTTAATTTACGATTTTCTGACTGTGAGTGCAGTACATTCTTAAGGCCCAAGCACGGCCTGGGGGACCTCACAAAACTTAAATTTGGGTGAAATTTTCAAGAATTTGACTGGTAAGACCTCAGAAAAATCACATGATCCAGGGACCCATGATGCTCTTGAGATGGCCCTGTCCGAGTTGATTATGAACATAGGTTCCATTGTAAATATTGTTTGCCTTGATGGGCACTGTCACTGCTCTCTAATGTTTTCTAAAGAGTTTAGGCTACTTGAGTGATGTGGAACTGCACCACAAGTCCCTTCAGTGTGCTTTGGAACTGCATCGCATCCATTGAGTGGTCTGCAAATATACAGCGGGTCACTTAAGTGATCTGGGAATACCCCGCACCTAACTAGAGTGATGTGCAACTGTACCGCAGGTAGCTTCAGAGTTATGTAAATGCACTGCTAAGTTTTTTTTTCAATTTGATTTGAGGTTGCTGGCCAAGCAATGAGCGTGTATGATTTACACCAGCGGTTCTCGACACTTTTTTGACTCGTGGAGCCTTTTTTAGTACATAATTTCTATGGCAGAGCCCCAAAGGCCTCTTCCATTTTGTTTATGTATTAAATTTACTGGTTTACTTCACTTTCCTCTGGTGGCCGCGGACACCGTGAGAAGTGCATTCGGAGCCCCGGTTGAGAACCACTCCTTAACACAATGAACACAGAGAAGCCCATGGAAATATCCCGGAATAGGGGGATTGGCTCTAACACATGGCGGGCGGCTTGTATATAACCACCTCAGGGTATGCATGTGGCCATATGAAAATGCAAGAGAGTCACCGTCAACATGAAAATGCGGGAAAAGTTCTCACCTTCCAATTCTTTCACGTATCATATTTCAATTGAAGATTAAAAAAATAGTTTTCTTCAACAAATCATTTTCTTTTACCATAACTATATTCGAAGTGCCTACGAGGGGGCGGGCGCTTTAATAGTTTCTTGCATATTGTATACAAACAAAGTAAATATCGATTAGGGCATTTCGATATTTTTTGGACGTTCTGCCACTTCGGCCAAAATGCCCATTCAGTAATTTTTATTTCCAGAAAAGTTGTTATTTACATTGCTTTAACCTAAGCTAATTACTGTTTCAAATATTGTAAATCATGTGTTTCAGTATATTAGTATAATAACTAAATTACAGTTTGTAATTTTCTGGAATTTAAATAAATTATGCTTTTGACTTCATTGTATTATTCGATCATGAAAGAAGTTTTTCGGTTCAAAAACTTTCCTCGTCGCTGATGAGCTATGAAACGTCATAATTTGTTTTTCGTCGTCGTTAAATATGTCTAGGAAGTGATGTTTGTTTGAGCTAAAAGTTTTATTTGTTCATTTATTGGATTTCATTTCCTTTTAAATCTTTGAGAAAGCTTTTCGTGGCCACAGTATAAAATAATTTATTTTTAAAAAAAATCTAAAATAAAATGAACTGAATTATTGATACAAATTGTTTGTTTACGATTGTCGTAGGTGTGAACAATTTTAGAAATTTATCATTTGGTTGTGATGCAAGATGTTGAACATCGGTTCTGTTAGCTGGGAAGGTAAATTATATAATCACGATCACATTCATGATGTTAGTAATGCTTTTATTTAATTAGAAAAGTCCTTGTGAAGGGGGAGGGGGTAAGGAATTATTGAGTTTTTATTTTGTACAAAGTAGAAAGATTGAAATCTAGGCTAGGGTATATTAGGATGTAACAGATATTAGGTACCCTCCAGTTCCGGGGCCCCTCCGAGCCGATTGCTTCCCCCCACAGAAAAAATTACGTTTATTTTGAAAATTTCTTAGAAATTATGACAGTTTCTTGTTTGAAACAATCTGCAAGAGAGAAACTTGCTTCCAAAATGTGTTTGAGTTTATCGTTTCTTTCCGTTTGTAAGAAAAAGAATGATAAACACAAACATAATTCAGAGAAAGGTATAGATTGGTGATACCCCCTAGGAGCCTCGACACACCTTGAGAAACACTTCGTCACTCTGGTTCATAGTTTCCCAACCTTTTTTGTTCCACCACCCACTTCAGAAATTTTTCTCCCATCGCCCCCCAACACAATCTAACCCATGGGATCCTATGTTAAACCTGTAGTTTCTACTGCACCCAGAACATTCCATTGTCCCCAAGGGGGTGTTAACACGCACATTGGGAATCACTGCTCTAGTTGAAGGGAACACCCCTTTTTGCTGTCATCTTAAATCACTCTTTTTATACTATAGGTTTCGTAATCCCTGCTATAGAGTATTTTTAACACCTTTTTGACATGTCATTATTAAATATATAACCCTGATATAGCGTTATTTTGATGTTATTTACATCTGCCAGTTCACAAATTTTCGGGCAAAAACTTCAGTCAAATTGCAAGCTGGCCGGACTTCAGACTTTGGCCGTAAACTATCTATACTGTTTTCTTTACAAATTGATGTTTGCTTTTTTATACTGCTGTAATTTTAAATAGAAATTTATTCTTTTTTCCCCTATTTAAATATTGAGCTATTCTGTTTGTGAAAATTCATCGAAATTGGTTCAAAATATAAAGATCTCATTAACTTCACTCCATTTTAACATTCTTCAACTCAAAGTTCAGGATGTTGGTCAGAGATGTGGACAAAAAAAGCATTTGGTTGTAATTCGCCCAGATAAAGGCTCTTGTGTGTAGAAGCCCATGTGTGTGCTTCATTGGGTTGGGTACAGCCAAAACTAGAGGGAAGCAAAGGGAGCAACTTCCTTGGGCAACGAATTTGATGGGTGGGCCACAAAGTTTTGGAGGGGAACAAAAATACTGTAAGAAAATCATAAAATTTTAGTGTGGGGGCAGAAAAATCGTGCCCCCCCCCCACACAAAAGTCCCAGTTACAGCCTTGCACTGGACTTTGTAATGTTCAATTGCAGTATTACCAGCGGCCAAGTGATAAGATGCTCGTCTTCCACCATGGAGGTTACCATCAAGAACCATGGGTTCGAATCTAGGGGAAGAACATCGAAAACAATTTATTTACCTGCTGAGTGTAGGACGGGCACTGCTAGATGGCGTTTTAATTTCCTACCCAACTTCATTAATTGGAAATCAACCCTACCTTATGATATGACTGAAGCTGGGGTGTGTGGTAAAGTAATATTATTACAGAATCCCAGCTTCGGGATTCCATTCAGTGACAACCAGAGTAAGCTAATCAGATACAAATAATGTTCAGGCCTTGGATATAAAATTTGTGCTTGGGTCTGAAGCTTATAGTTTAACTCTGATTATTGCTCATGTTGGTTGTTCAAGACAGTCATACTTCCAGCGAACTGTTTTTTGAAATTTTACTTGAAACTCGATTTGACAATTTGTCAATGTATTTGTGTAAAATTTTTTATTTTTATTTTCAATTTATAGAGCTTAGGAAACAAGCTCGTCAGTTAGAAAATGAAATAGATTCAAAGCTAGTCTCATTCAGCAAACTTGGTACTAGTCTGGGCAGTCATGACTACAAGAATGAAGAGTAAGTTTTTCTTTATTTCCTGTCAGGAAAAAAAACATTTCAATATAAAATTTCAGGTTTTTTATTACTTTTTAAAATATTTTATAACAAGTATTCCAGTTATTTTCAATTCCAGTAAGGAATTGCACAAATTTACAATAATTTAAAAAAAATGATATGTGGAAAAAGAAGCCGTCTTGTGATTCAGTCTGCATTTGTGTCACGATAACATGATTCACACATAGAATTAGCTCAATAACAAATTCCATCTACAATTTTCTTTAGCTCTTACCTTCTGCTTTCAACCTTTGGCTTTCAACTTAAATAATATTAATGGTTGTTGATGATATTTGTATGTTTTAATTATGCGTAATTAATGTGAATAAATAACTAGAAACTTATGTATGATGATTAGCAGCTATTCATCCTCTTGATACTTCTGTGTAAAATTTAAGAAATATAAATTCAGGACAACATAAGGGCTGATGTCAAAAGACATCTATCACAGGGCCTTTAATTAGAGACGAGCACCAGGATCTGCATGGTCTGAGTCCCAAAGATTAAAAGATCAATCAAATAGCAATAAAGAAGACACCAACGATAAGGACAAATAATGAGAAAAAGCCATGAATACTTTGTTTCTTCTTTAATAAGTTAATATTAAGCAAATGATTATTATTCCTGCATCAAACTACCTTTGAAGTAGCTAATACAATATTTTTTGATTGCACCTTGTATCGTAGAACTTGTTCAATTCAAATTTTGGATAATTCAAACTTTTATGAACTCTCCTCAAAGTTTTCTATCTATAATTTAATGTTAAAATTTCTTGTTAAATGTTTTGGTTAAAGAGAAAAAAGGAAAAATTTATAATTTTTCTATGAGCAGATTTATATTTTAGAAAAATTTTCTGAAACAAATAAAAGTTTGATATTGTAATTTTTTTCTATTTTTTTTTGATAATTTAATGCATTTTTTAACATTGTTCAGCTGAAGTGCATCGCGAGACTGTGTACCTCTCAATACTGATTATTTTGTTGAACCTATGGATCAAGGTGTACCATTCAAAATCTAAATCTTTTTGTCATCATGAAGAGTATGGAAAGTATCAGAGCAATACATAAATGGAAGTATATTTCCTTGATAGCATAAGAATGGTAACCAAAAGTTGTGAAACAGTTTCATAACGAATGATCATGAATTGTTTCCATAAATCAGGCTCATGCATGGTCAAGAAATTCTGCAGTGGTTCTGATTCCAGAACAGTGAAATAATGTAGCAGCTAAGATCAATTACTATAATTATAAATTATTAGCTGTAACTCCCGGGGCTTCCCAGGTTTTCTCCAGTTCTGACGAACTTTTAAAGTAGCCTATTGTTTAAGTCAGATCCTGTTTGGTATGTATGCAAAATTTGGCAGAGATCAGTCTAAAATTGTAGATTTGTATAGAAAAAATTCACAGACACAAAATCAATTATGTGTACAGATTAAAATTTGGAAAACAGTTTTGTAACTGATAAAATTTTAAGAATTTATAATTATTTTCCTATGTGTATGGTGATGATTAAGTTGCAATTTGTTGTCGGTTTATGGATCCAGAGTAGATTAATTAGGTAATTCAAATTTTGGATAATTTGAACTTTTTTTCCAGTGACTGGACTAAATTAACCATGTTTGGCAGCATATCATAGAGTTCATGCTATACAGAAATTATTTTACTTTTTTTGGCATTGTTTTATGTTTTCACACACTTTAATCTGATTTTTTCTTCAATTTTTCAATTTATAATTTTTTTTTTCATTTTAAAAACAGCTTAGATAAGGTGCCACTGCTGAGCAGTACAAATAGTGATCATGTATTTGAAACAATGTCGTTGGAAATTGAGCAGCTATTATCAAAGGTCTGTGCAACTTAATTTTTTTCTGGATTTTCTCTACCAATTCATTTACATGAGATTTTTCATTAATAGGAGTGTCTTTTGTAAAAGAGGATTTCAGATTATATCATTTGTGTTAACTCTGTGCATATTTACAGCAAGCAAATTTAGACCAGGTAGATTTTGTTTAGATTTGTTTCTGTAGAGATTTAGAGGCTTCTGCAATCTGTAAGTACTATTGTACTTTGTCCACCTCAGCCTCTGATCAGTTGATCTAGCTTGCTGCTGTTTCAATATGTGTTATGCCAGTGGTTCTCAAACTTTTTGCCACCCATGGCTCGGTATGTTTTAGCTGTGACTCTCCAGAATAGTCTCAAAAGAACCTCTTCGTGGTGCTGAATAGGCACACATCAATATTGATAGCTCCTGAGAGCTGTGATGCACACTTGGAGGAAACTGTGTTATGGCATTACTGGAATAACACAATTATTGGGGAAATAAATTATTTATTGGCAGTTTTCTGAACAAATGATATAGAATAGAATTTAAAAAACTCTAATTTTCAGCATATGATTCACAGTTTATCTGTTAATAATAGCTGGAAATTTTCAGAGTATCTCTATAAAATGGCTTCATTAAATACTACTATACTACACTGATAGTGAAAAAATGCTTTACCAAATAATGACTTGTGATATATTGTGATTATAAAATGAAAGACAATATTTTGTAATATTTTTTGACTAAAATTGTAATTTATTCTCTCGTAAGAGTGGTTCACTTTTCTAAAACTGACATTTGATGCCCCAAATGGAGTTAACATCGATAACACATTCGAGAACCTTTAATAGCTGGATGTATTACCGTATGATCCCCAGTAGAATGTAGCAAAACTTCCACATACATCACAGAACAATTTTGGAAATAATTGTAAGAAAATATCGAAAAAAAGAACACTTCATGTTTTCTCTCTCTTGAATGTTATGGAAATATTTTACCGCAGAACATTTTCATCCAGCTGAGTGCTCATTGTAGACAAAACAAAACATTCTGCTGTGGGGGTGCATGATTATCTGTATCATTCAGCAGCGTTAGAATTAAAAAATAAAAGTCACTGGTCCCATGGACTAATGAAAACGAAAACCTACTGGTCCACAGACATCATGATTGGTCTGCTAAACTAAATCTGTTTTGTATAATAATAAATTTTCCCAAACATAATTACTATTTAGAAGAGTGATATACCACTAAGGGGATTGCAAAAAGCCATAAAAATCCACTACGTATCAGTGATTCTCTCATATGGGATTTTTCCTTGATCAATGTATCGGGGGGGGGGGACATGAAGTTCTTTGCTATTTTGATCCCGCAGACCACCGCAATTTTTTTTTTTCTTCGTGGTGGTCTGATTGTTTAATCAGTAGTCTCTGACTAGTGGACCACCAATGATTTCGCTGTTCAGTGTGACTTGAATTCTAATCTTTGCTTTATGCCTTTACTTTGTTATGTTGAGTTTTTGCACTGATCACTTTATATTTTGATTTAGCTGACAGACATTAATGACAAAATGGTGACGTACTGTCAGTCTCAGGTTGCTCCCAGTGCCACCATAACTCATACTCTGCAGCGCCACAGAGATATTCTGCTAGACTGCAACAATGAGTTCCAGAAAACAAGATCCAATATTCAAGCTCGTAAAGAGCGAGAAGAATTGCTTTGCTCTGTTCATAAGGATATTGAGTAAAATAGTTTTGTTTATATTGTTGTCTTATCACCATTTAACAGGGAATGTGACATTTTATATTGTGTTGATTCAAATCATTCATCCAATTCATTTTTGTATCGCTGAATCCTTGTTTGCTAAACTAAAGAAAAGGATTATGTTACAGTAGAGTCCCAATTATTCGAGGTGAAATGGTACCGAGGCCACCTCTGATTACCAAAAACTTGGATTGCCATAGAAGGCAATAGAAATGAAATATTTTCACTGGAGGGAGGGGGATGCATTGACTTACCTATTCATACTTACTCTTATCTATATTGTTCTTAATTCAGTTGCTTTGTCCATTAAGGTTTGGGCTGTCAAGACTGATGACCTCTTTATAAGGGTGACTTGAACTACCAGACAGATACCCACGTTAATATTCCTTACGGAACCTCTAACAATATAAGGGTGACTGGCAGGGCAGGGTTCCCAGCAACCTGGAAAGTCAGGGAGAATCAGGGAAAGTCAGGGAAATCACCCCTGATTCAGTGCTCATAGGCAGCCTAGAGCTATTCTTTGGTGGTTTAATCTAGAGCCCCATAGAATAATCTTAATAGTTTAATCGTAACATAAAGATGCCTTTTCAGTTTGATCGTCACAATTAGTCAATGGGAGAATATATCTCAAAATATTTTCAAAAGGTTTTGAAAAAAAAATCTAAGATCTGTCTTTTTAGAAAATATGAAAAAAAATTCCAAAAACATATCCAATGATGTTCCAAAAAAAAAAAAAAAAAATCAGGAGATATCAAAGACTTTGCAAGTAGAAAAAGGGGGAGGGGTGGAGACTCAAAATGTCTGTGCTTAGAAATATTCACATCACAATTCTGTGTTAAGCCCAGATTACACTATAAAAATTTGATTCTTTTACAAATGCAACCAATAAGCTGATTGGTTGCATTTTCTCGAATGTAACCGATAAATTTATTGGTTGCTTTTTTTCAAGTTTTATAAAATAACTTTCATAAACCTTTTAGAGTGAAATCCCATCCTTAGATTAGTCACTTCTGAAATATAAATTCTTTTTTTAAGTTTATAGACTCAATATCATGTAAAGTATATATGTAGGTATTGGGGGTGGGGGGACACACACCAAAACTATTCAAGTGCTTAGGGCTTTCAAACGTGTTAATCCAGCCCTGAGTGAACGCTGTACATGGATAATGTTGTTTAATAAAAGTATTTAGTTTTAAAAATAAAAAAATATTTTAAACAATTTTAAATATTTATATTTTTATAATAATTTTAAAAATTTAAAAAGAAAAAATTAAAAATTTGTAATTAAATTTAAAAGTTATTAAAGTATTCAGTCAATTGTATTCGTAATGAATTACAGAACGGCTCATAATTTTGGTCCCGTCAGTGTTCGTTGTTGGCAAATTTTATTACATAAAATTGTAAAGTACGGACAAAAAGCAGTTAAAGTTGCTATATCTCCTTTATCTAAGGAAACGGAGGGATAGACATATATATGTGGGTACATCCTATTGATGCAGAGGGACCTTCATATGGTGTTTTTATATTTATGTCAAATAATTAAAAAAATTCCATGCAAAATAGTCTTGAAAAAGTAGCCAAAGATGTGGACTAATTCGACCCGCATCTGTGTCGTGTGAATAGCTCCAAATAACCTAATGTACAAAACTTGTATGTGCGGATGCCATCCGGACCCACATGAACACTTCAAAGGTGCGGGCGCATTCCACATTGTCTGAAATGCTCTGTATATACCAATTGTTAAAAGTTCTTCCGTACCTGCGTCCACATCCGCTCCGTGTGAAAGGGCCCTTAACCTTTATATGTTGAAGAATGGTTTGAATTCAATTATCTCTGTGAAATTTCCAAGGAAATTAGTGTTGTGTGCAAGATCATATACACAGTTTGATTTTGTAAGGAGTGGTGTTGGCGGCAAAATATTAGCATCTGTCTGTAATGTGCTTTTCAATGGTATATTACCGTGAAATGATATACAGTCGCCCCACCCCGTATTTGTGGTTCCCGTATTTGTCGTTTTTTTCCTTCATTGGATTTTTTCCTCAGCAATCGTCATTTACATGTTTTGCTTACAAAATTTGAGTTGTGCCTGTTTAGGATGGCTCATTTGTCTAGTGCTACTGATAATGCTCCGAAAATACAAAAAAAAAAAGTTTACAAAAAAAATTAGGTATATTGACTATGCCTGGCGAAAGTAAGTCAGTTGCTGCTTTGGCTCACCACCAGATGGTTTTCATGATATAGATCCCTCTATGGTACGTTCTACACATGTAGAAAAATTGGTAGAGGAAGTCTTGTCAACATACTCGATGATATGAAGAAGAAACGGCAAACAGGAATTACAATGTTCTTTCAGAAAACATCACCAACAATCAATCGCTGCACCCTCGTTTACATTCCCTTACAATTTTGTGTTACCCTGCTCTTCTCGTGATGTTCAATAAACAAGATAAACAAAAAAATCTATGGTTTCAGTTATTTGCAATTTCCCATATTTTCCCCACTCCCAGAATGTAACCCCCACAAATACGGGGGAGGGATCGACTATAATTTAGAGCATAGTTTCCTAACCTTTTTTGTCCCATCTCGCACCCCCTTCAGAAATTTTTTTCTCCCATCGCCCCCAATGCAATCTAACCCATAGGATCCTATGTTATACCTGTAGCTTCTACCGCCCCGTTGTTGGGAATCATTGATTCAGTGATATTAGATGGTTTAGAATTATATATGCGTGTGTCAGTGTACGCGCAATTGGTCAGGGAAATTTTTGAATTTGGTCAGGGAAATGATCAAACAGATTTTGCTCGAAACCCTGCAGGGGCTTTTTTTTTATCCCTGGGGACTTAGATGGTGTAAAAAAAGTAACATTCATACATTTATTGTTATTAGAGGAGCTTGTGGAAAATCTGGTGTGGGAATATACTGAATACCCCAGCCTAAAGATCAAGGCCCCTTAAAACTCAGAATAATTGCATTCATCAAAAGAATCAAGCAAATGAAATTAAGTGCGGTCTTGGTGAAAAAACAGAAAGAGGGACTCGAGAAGGAATTTTGTGGAAAATTCCAGCTCCTCAGATTATCTGGAACCTTGAATTTTCGAGACTTTACTGTATGTTGTTTTAAACTCATAAAAATAATATAACAGGAATGGGGCAGTCTGTCACATACCCATCCAAAATTATGACTGAAAGTAATATTAAGACATTGGTTAACCTTAGATTAAACTTTTCAAGACACTTGTCAAAAATAGGTTAAATTCCCCTGATAATACATGTAATTGAGATGGAATAGTAATGAATCTGGCTGAATGACAATAAAAAATAGCAGCTTCATCATATTAACAGTACTTGACTCAATCTGTGTAGCTGCAGTACATAGATTACTGGGGAATATTCTTATAGAAAATAATAAGAATTATTCTGAAGTTATTAATAATAGTCCTTCTCCAGAGAATATTCTTCAGTTACCGAAATCTTTCCAGAGAGTATTATCAAGAATATATGCAATAACATGTGTATTACAATAAATAATCTTGATAAATAAATTGAGAATAATAATTATTATTTTTGATTAGAATATTCTCTAGTAATTTATAATAGTAGTCCTTTGAGAGAATATTCTCTGTCCCCGTCTCTCTTCCCGTCAAGAAGATGAGTATATTGAAGTTTGTAGACCACAATATTAAAGTTTGAAAGCAAGAAAATTAAACCAACAGGCCTGAATTGCACAACTTTTAAAGAAGTATTAGTGATACAGAATTTAAGTGTATGTGCATTGAAGAAAACAACAGTTCTTTGTCATAGAATGAAGGTGATTATATAAGAATAGCTTCCTTTATCAATCAACTTTGATTTGTTGTAAACTTATTTCTGAAAATTGATCTAATTTTAAAATAATTTTTTAAAGTTTTAATCTAAAGGTTTCTAAAATCTTTATAAACAAACTTTTAAAACCTCTCATCATAACCTGGAGAATATTCTCGAACTAAAGTTGCCATTGGGGGTGATTATACCAAAAATTGTATTGTTGTAAATATTTCAGGCAATGAAAACTGATTTATATTTCACAATATAAACAGAATTAGTAAAAAAAATTAAATTATTTAAAAGAAAAATGAATATTCTCTATTATTCTCCAATTTTTACATCCAGGAGAATATTCTCGTTCTCCTCACATCTCTAATTGTAGGAGTATAAGCATATTCAACAAATAAATTTAAAATATGTATTTGTGTATTATATGTATTCATTATATTCTATAAATATTTTTCTTTATTTTTTTGTGTGTGATATATTGTGATATATCTCTGTTGCTAAATTCCACTAAGCTCATTTTGATGTTTGCCTTTGTGTAGTACCCTGTAATACACAGATACACATACATTTCTGCTTGCAGGTCATGTTTCACCTAAGGATTACATTTACGTGCGGTATAAGAGCTAAATTATTTCTTGATAAACCAAATGTCAATAAAATTTAAACATGGTTTAATTAATTCTGAGATACTTTCCACTTAGTTATCATTGGATCAGAATCAAGAATGCATTATATAATTCTATTATATATATATATATATATTACGTTTTTTGATACATATTCTCAAGTGCATTTTATAAATAATGATTTAGTTTTCAAAATTGCATGGTGGGCCAAAGTTTGTGCTTCTATGCTGTAATGAATAAGTACCATTGATTAAATAAAAATAATTAAATGTTACATCTATAATACCTTTGACTAGTGAGGTTTTCCTTTGTAACATCCCAAACCACCAAAGATCTACATGGGTTTGGATAAATTCGGCATAGCATATCACTGTTTGGTGACTTTTTTTATCACCAGACTCGATTTAGTGCTATTTACTAGGGTTATAGATGGGATTATGGCAACATATTGCTGTTTTAATGACAAAAAGTATACTGCATACTTGAACTCCAGTGAGGTTTGAGATATGCTATATTTCATATCATATTTTAAACTTATGTTTAATGATCATGCCTTATCAAACAGAATATTCTCATAAGTTGGAGAAAGAGTAGATGTATAAAAATCATAATATTCATTCAAATTATTTATATTTTTTATGTCCGCTAATGGCTGTGTAATTTTCTTTTTTATTAAGTGCATACAAACATTCCTCTGGTCTGAACAGGAGAGCAGATATGTACCTGAAAGAACACGAACATATCAGAAAGTGAGTATGTCAGTATTTATTAGTCTGGTTATTTTATTTGTGAAGTCTTAGTCTTGATGATCCTTCTTGAGAATTTATTGCTCATTTATTGATTAAAAATACATCACTTAGTCGAAACCAACACATGCTTTCCACTCCCTTACAAAACAAAATATGTTAATCTGAGTGCAGTGTGGCCAGTTAGAATAGTGTGGCCAGATTATATTACTGAGAAAAAAGGACAAATCTTCATAAAAACCTGAACATGATGTTAATTCCTTAATAAAAACCAAGAAATATTAAGTAATCTTTCTCAGAAAGCATTACATTGTGAATCACATGGCTAAAATACCTGTTGGAGGTTAACTGAGCTTGGGCCTTGTCAACACTCACCATAAATAACATCTGATCGATATGAGGTGTTGGCCTTTGCGCTGTTTGGTGTCAAATTGCAAACTGTAATACCGTAGAAATGTCAAGTGAAATTACTTCATGTGGGCATAAAATCTTGGGGGGGGGAAGGGGGCTATATTTTGTTGAGACAAATTGGAATACACCATGAAATGTGTATTCCAAAAGTGTGGATATGTGTTGAAGTTTGGGCAGAGCAGCCTGTATGTATGATGCAAGTGCAGCACACTTGCTATAGTAGAAATTGAAAAATAATTTTATACGGCAAAGTAAGGTAGTTGCTCCACAACCATGAGCTATATACACTATCTACCAATAAGTATTTGGACACCTATGCAAATGACGATATCTGCGGTCCTGAGATACGTCACGCCCTCCGCCGGTATATATCGTTTAGGAAACAACATCAGCATTAGTCGCATGCAAGATGCCGCGCAGTTCGGAGCTCTCTGATTTCGAGAAAGGTATAATTATCGGGTATCACAAAAATGACCGATCCTTAAGGGACATATCTATCGAGCTGAAGTACCCAAAATTGACAGTGGCCTATGTGATTAAGAAGTGGAAGGTGAGCTGTGATTGTCGGAATTTGCCACGAGTCGGCAGACCAACGAAACTGGGAGATAGAGACCGACGGGTGCTGTCCACAGAAATTCGGAAGAACCGCACCCAACCGATGACCCTCATCCGCGAGGAGTTTCAACAGGCATCCGGGAGTATTGTTTCAATGAATACCATCCGTAAGGAAGCACATCTGATTGGTTTTCATGGTCGTGCTGCTGCCCATAAGCCTTTGATCACAAAGTCCAACCGCGTTGCTCGGTTAATGTGGTGCAAAGCACATCGAAATTGGACCGTATATCAGTGGAAACGGGTTCTTTGGAGCGACGAATCAAGGTTCACCCTCTATCGTTCGGATGGCAGGGTCTGGCATCTGCCTGGAGAACGTCTCCTGCCAGAATGCATTGTGCCAACAGTCAAGTTCGGCGGAGGTGGAATTATGGTCTGGGGGTGTTTCTCCTGGTATGGACTGGGACCCTTGGTCCCCATTCATGGTATGCTCAACACCGATGCCCACTGCACTATTTTGGATGACAATGTGCTTCCTACATTGTGGCAGTTTTACGGGGTGGACCCCTGTTACTTCCAGGACGACAATGCCAGCTGTCATACTGCGAGGTTAACCAAGGCTTGGTATGGTGCCAATGGGGTTCATCGAATGGACTGGCCTGCCCAGAGCCCAGACCTGAACCCTATCGAGAACCTCTGGGACGAGTTGGATTGCCGAATTAAGGGGTGCCCTACCCGTCCAAAATCGGTGAAGGAACTGACATGTGTTCTCCAAGCCGAGTGGAAGAAAATACCACTAGCCGTCACACAAGGACTTGTGGAAAGTATGCCCCGGAGGGTTCACGATGTAATTGCCTCTCGTGGAGGCTCTACCAACTATTGATTTTGAATAAAGTTAGTTTTTCTTTTCTATCACAGGTATCCAAATACTTATTGGTAGATAGTGTATAACTAGTTATAGAAAACCATTTATTCCATGAAAGTACCCAAAATTATTTTGTCACTGAGCTCTCTGTCCGATAAGGGCAGTTCCCAATTTCAAGGTGCAAATTCGAGCCGATCACCTCCTTAAAATGTGTCACCACAGAGAGCAACAGAACTACAACGGTAGTTATTCAATCTTTACACTTCCCTCCTAGTTTGAAAAATTGATAGCAGATGGCAGCACATGAAGTTTGTTTGAGGAAACAAACTTCATTTCATGTTCATAACACATACACACACATTCTGACATGTATCAATACGTTAGAAATTTCATAAAGGAATGTGTCTAAGGTGCATGCACAGTAAAGTATTAGTAGTAGGTAAGGGCAGTCCTATAAGTTTGGGTACCGAGTTTGCCATTTTGTACTGTTACAATGCGTAACAGACACCATTTTCATCATACGTTTCATTGCACTAAAACTCCTGTGCAGACACCAATAATAGCTATTTTGGTTTGAAGTAATCTCACTAGGGCAACGAAAGTTGGTTACTTTTGAATGAAATTTTGGCTCAAAGTTAATATTTGGCAACTCTGACGTTCGTTTAGAATCTGAAATCATGTGTTGTTGTGGTTGTGCTATAATATTTTACATTATTCCACACTGTTTAATATGACCATCTCTAGTAATCATCACTCTTTATCACTGAGAAAAAAATTGATGTATCGAATACAGTGAAAAACATAAAATTGGAGTTTGTGCACTTGCAAAGGAATTCAATTCATTGATGGAATACATTTTCCTGTGAACACAATGATATTAAAATGCATTTTGAAATAGCTAAAATACTCAGCGAACCCACCAAACATTGATCAGCTTATCCAAAAGATATATAACTTCAGTATGTAAACCTTGTGTAATATGTCTTTTGTAATTTTAATTGTGTATCTATGCAGTAATTATGTATTTTCGTGACTTTAAATATATCTCATATTGTCAGAATTTAATTCATATTGAAGTAAGGAACTTTTTCAATTATTGTTAATACTATATAATATAATTCAAACAGGAAACCCTCCCATAGGGTCACCCCTATTTTACTGACATATTTTCTGTCCCATGAGTGTCTGCAAAAGAGGGGTTTTACCGTACTTGGTAAATATGTTACTTCTAAAAAAATCTTTTTTCACATAAAAAAATAACTCCAGTGTTGAATTTTTCACATTTCAAAAATTTAAAACTTTCACTAAGGTCATTGGCAATTTAAGTTCAAAACATTTTAGAGCATTTTTGAAAATAGACAAGGTTTGAATGGTCCATCTTTTGATTTCTCTAAGCGTTATTTCAGTAATAAGGTGTTCGAACACTATCATAATACAGCAAATTATGATAGTGTTCATAATTTTGCTGTAAATATATTTCCATGGCAGTATTGTAATGGCTATTTTAAAAAATTATTCATTCAGCTCAGAGAAAATGGTGGAAGATCAAATTAGGTAAGTTTTTTTTTTCAAAATATGTTTAGTTTATTGCTTTAAAAAAAACAAAAAAAATTTTTATTCCAACTTATTTTTCCCAATCAATTCTTTGTTGGGCTGTGTCAGTTTTCTAGCTCAGTAATGGAAAAATGTATGTATATTATTTTAAGGCAAAAAAAAACAAAACGGTTTATAATTTTTGTTCTTTTCATCACTTTAATTTTCATGGCTTTCCCCCCTCCCCCATGGTATGCTCTTTTTCTGAATATGTTCGGGACTTTGTCCAGCTTTTTTTTGGGGGGTATTTAGAACCATGATGCCACGATTGTAATTTCAATTATAGTAGAATCGTAAATAGAAAATACTAAAATGTAATTTTCACTTGTGACATTATCAATATAATCAGAGAAGTACAGTGAAATCTTGGCTACAACAATACTCCATGTTATGATAAATCCCTCTACCACATTTTTTAAAACTTTGTTGGGAATCACTTATAGTCTAATGTTAAACTCTTCTTGATAAAACTATTCTTTACTATGATAAACCTGTCTGTATAACAATACTTTTTTATATTTTTCACGAAATATATGTCAATATATTTTTAAGCTTGTCACACATTTCAGTTCATCTGAGGGCGTCTAATAATATTGTTATGTGGATTTACACATCAAAATTCAATTTGAATCCTCCAAATTTCATTTAGGAGTGAAAATACTTCAAATTTTAGGTGGCTTTTTTTAAAAATAGTTATTTCTCTGTTTTTCATTTAAAAAAATACTACTGTCTTTATGAAATTATGCCTCAAATTTTTGGAGAGGAGTGAAAATGCTCTTGAAAATCATTCTTTTGTGTAGAACTGGTACGACCTGATCACCGAAAGTGTTGAAGTTTTTTTATAGGTGCATTACACACACAGCTGGACTTGAGCAGGTGCAAAGGGTGTGGTCGCACCATGATGCAAAATTTTAGGGGCAGCAAAACAGCATAAAAATATTTTCCTTATATTTTCACTGTCCAAAACCCACAACCTTCACAAGGGTAGGGCTGTAAGGGCTCCAGCCCGGGATGATTCTTATCACTTTTTGTTTTCTTATATTATGAATTCACTATGGTAGGGCCCAAATAATTTTTATGGGCATCTTTTTATCAGCCACCTCGTTGGGCATTTTGCCTGTTGTGGCGTTGTATTTGTATTTAGATCCTAGCCTAGGCCAGCTCTGTTACAAGATGTTGGGGGGGGGGGGGGGTCATACAAAGACCTCTCTCTAATATTCAGGCATCAAACCCTCTGAACTACTATTTTTGCAGAACCTCCCCCCCCCCCTCAAACTAGGAGAATAATTCTGATGGATCTAATGCCCCGGGCGCTAAATTCTAACTTTAAAATTATTCATAATTACATGAGCGAGGAATAATGCATGCTTGTCCGGCGGCAAGAGTTACCCTGGGAAGATAAATCGGTTCTCTAGCCCTGTATGACAATATTTTTTCTTGGTTTGCAGAATATCGTTATATCAAGGTTTCACTGTGCATGTATTCAAAGCATTCTCTGAGTGTTTGCTTTTTTACGATATTTAATAAAATATTGTGATTATATTGATAAAGTATAAAAATTGTGTAACCTTTTCTTTCATTACAGTATTGCTATGAAAACAAAAGACGAGCTTATCAGTCAAAGAATAGCTATGAAAGCAATTCATAGTAAAATAACAACTTTAGCTAGTATCCTTTTCTATTTTTCTTTGCTTATTTGTTATTTCAAATGTTTTAAAAGATGGAAAAAATATGTAAAGTTCCAGTGTTTTTGAAG